>NC_091434.1:107439528-107566024 GCF_964237555.1 Oryctolagus cuniculus
TTAAAAAAAAAAAAAAAAACCACTTTATTAAGTTTATCTTCACCATTTTCCTGTAGGTCATATTTGCAGTTTCTCAGAAGTTGGCACTGTCAACACTTAACAGTTCGCTGTTTCTTCCGTAATTCCCTTTTTTTAAAATTTATTTTATTTATTTGAAAGGCAAAGTTACAGAGAGATGGAGAGGGAGAGAGAGCCTCGACCTGCTGGTTCGCTCCCTGAATGTCCAGAACAGCTGAGGCTGGGCCAGGCTGAATCCGGAAGCCTGGAGCTTCTGGGTCTCCCACAAGGGTTCAGGGACCAAGGACTTGAGCCATCTTCAGCTGTCTGCAGGTGCGTTAGCAGGGAGCTGGATAGAAGTAGAGCATCTAGGACATGAACCGGCATCCGTATGGGATGCCTACACTGCAGGCAGCAGCTTAACCCACTACGCCACAGCTCCAGCCTCCATAACTCTCTTTACATTTGATTAAAATTTCACTTTATTCCTGGAGTTACTATTTAAAAAAAAATTTTTTTAAGTTTTTATTTATTTGAACAAAAAGATCTTCCAGCTGCTTTTTTACTCCCTAGATGTCCTCAACAGCCAGGGCTGGGATACACTCAAGCCAGGAGCCTAGAACTAAATCTGGATCTCCCATATGGGTGGCAGATATCCAAGTACTTGACCCATAACCTGCTGCTTCCTAGGGTATGCGTTAACAAGAAGCTGGAATGGAGAGCAGAACCAGACTCAAACCCAAGCACTTCTATTGGGATATAGGCATCCCAAGCAGCATCCTAGGACTTCAAATACCTGCCTCACTTTCTGTTTCTTTGCTATCCTGACTTTTGTTTTATTTTATTTATTTGAAAGGCAGATAGATCTTCCATCCACTGTCTTAACACCCTAAATGACTACAATAGCTAGGGCTGGCCCAGGCTGAAGCCAGAAGCCAGGAACTCTGAGTCTCCCATATGGGTGACAGAAAGCCAACTTAGGCCTTTATCCACCACCTCTCGGGCATATTTACAGAAATCTGTATCAGAAGCATAGAGTAATTGGGACATGAGCCAGGCACTATGATACGGCATGGTGGGCATCCCAACTTGTACCTTAACTGTGTCTTCCTCTGCAGTGTTATCTTTGTTAGTCAGTTCCCTCTTTTGATTACCTATTTTGTAAAATATTGCATGGGGTCCTCACTGAGAAGCAGAGATGACACACCTACACACTTTGCTGTCTGTATGGGTACTGAATATATGCAGGAACCACTCAAATTTGAAAGAAGTGACAAGGTTGTTCACCAATCATGGTATACATTGTTATTCATGGAGTGATTTGAGACCTAAGAAGATGTGAAATTTGTATAATAGACCATGGTAGCTGATACTCAAACCATGTTGGGGACCAGTATTGTTTAAAATTTGGTAACTGAAAATTTTATATTTCAAAACCACACAACTATGTTATATGTATGTTCACTGCAATTGAAAGCTCTTCCTGCAAGCTAGACATTATCCATGTGTCCCTTCTTCCCCACTCACTGCCCTTTTCCACTCAGCTGTGTGCCTTGGGAGGCAATCTCTAAGGACTATATAACCAGGTACCCGTTCCAATACTTAATTGGGTTTGGTCTTTGTAAGGCACCAACAGGAGATATGCTGGAGGAAAAAGAGCAAGGCCAAGGTATTTAGTTTTCTTTGCTGGACCTAGTTTTGGCCATGGCTGCTTCCCTTTCCTCAAGGCCACAGCTTCCACTGAGCAGCAGATCACAACTTCTTCGATACAACCACAGCTGCTTCTTGGCCATCAGTTGCTGGCTCTGAGGGGCTTCACCATCCCTTCTGATTTCTTTAAAGCTCCCAGATCTTTGTTTAAGGCCTCTTCACAAAACTCTCTTCAAGGATACTCCTTTTGAGTGTGCCATAGTTTCTTACCAGGACCCTGATCAAAATACCATGTCACACTGTTTATGGAAAATTATATGTACAAATCCAACTAGCATATGCACTTAGGTCTGAAGTGATATAAACAATAACAGTTTTAACCATTTGCCTTTTTCTCATCTAATTTTAAAAATAGGTACATTACATATACTCATAGATTATTTGGGCTTCAAAATACATTTTTTTTTCATTTAAATCTATTATAGAAATTTACAAGTTAACCATTCTACTTTTAACATATTTGGTCAGATACATCTTTATATAAATGTTCTTATAAATTATTCTAACAAAGAAGGTTTATAATCCAGCAACTCCCATTAAATATAACTGAATGGAGACAAGTGTTTGGAATTAAATGAGATCAGTTGTCTTCTTTCTTAAGTAACACAGAACCTGCTTTGTCTCAACATACTGCTGCCTCTGGGCTGTTCCTGGATCCAATTTGGGAGAACTAACATTTCTTTGTACAGAAAATAGTTGACACCCATATACAGCTTTTAATACTGCTAACGTGATTGGCCATGGTCTTCACACATCCAACTTAGTATTTCCTTCAGAATCAGACCAAATTGTGAAAAGCATTAAAATGCCAGTTGTTTAATTATTTTGTGTTCTTACTGCTGTCACCAGTATATTTAAAAAAGCAAGGCAACATCGTGGTGCTGAATGTGCAAAGGTACTTCCAAAAGTTCTTGGAAAATGGAATTAAAAGATGTTTCTTTTGGTGCATATGAGCATTCTTCAAAAAGTTTCTTGAAAATGCCTATTATGAAAAAACTATGTATTGGGGCTGGCACTGTGGCATAGTAGGTGAAGATGCCATGTGCAGTCCCAGCATCCGATGTGGGCAAGAATGGCACATGTACTTGGGTCCAGGCACCCACATTGAAGACCCGGATGAAGCTTCTGGATCCTGGCTTCAGCCTGGCCCAGCTCTGGCTGTTGAGACCACTTGGAGACTGAACCAGCAGATAGAAGATTTGTCTCCCTCTCTCTGCCTCTGCCTTTCCCTCTCCATCTCTATAACTCTGTCTTTCAAATAAACAAATCTTTAAAAAAAAAAAAAACTATGTATGGATTTCATTAAGTACTGTTATAAATATAAAATGGATTTTTAAAATGCCTATGTGGCTTTATCATTTGAAATACTGAAGGTTCAGTGCGTGGTGGCAGGGGTGTTCTTTCTTTTTTTCTTTTTATGTGATAGGAAAGTAAATGGATGTTTTTAAAGAAACCTGTTATAGAAGAGCATCGGAAAGGAAGATGTGTTCACTGGAATTCCTTGCTTTTGCCTTGGCAGTTTCTACAGCAATACCTACACAATGCATTGTACTGGGTTAATGTTTGTGGATTAGATAGATTATTTATTTGAAAGAGTTACAGAGAAAGAGGGAGTGACAGAGAAAGAGAGAGAGAGCTTCCATCCACTGGTTCACTCCCCAAATGGCCACAATCACCAGGCCTAGGCCAAGCCAAAGCCAAGAGCCAGGAGCTTCATCCAGGTCTCCCAGTGTGAAAATTAAACATATTCTTATTTTTCCCCTTTTAAATTGACAAGGAGGGGAAAATGGCAGTGGAACTATTATAATGCTGGTGAGAATGTGCAAGTTTTCTGGAAGATGATTTGACAACATGTATTAATTTGACTTACTAATTCCTGATTAAGAAATCATCTAAAGATTTAAATATGGCCGGCGCCACGGCTCACTAGGCTAATCCTCTGCCTGTGGCGCTGGCACCCTGGGTTCTAGTCCCAGTTGGAGTGCCAGATTCTGTCCTGGTTGCTCCTCTTCCAGTCCAGCTCTCTGCTGTGGCCCAGGAAAGCAGTGGAGGATGGCCCAAGTGTTTGGGCCCTGCACCCCCGTGGGAAACTAGGAGGAAGCATCTAGCTCCTGGCTTCCGATCATCACGGTGCACCGGCCGTAGCACGCCAACCGTAGCGGCCATTTGGGGGGTGAACCAACGGAAGGAAGATCTTTCTGTCTGTCTCTCCCTTTCTCACTGTCTAACTCTGCCTGTCAGAAAAAAGATTTAAATATGTGAAGATGTACTACATGGATTATCATTATACTAATATATATATTCATTACAACAGAAATATATCAACTGAAAAGATTTTCATGATATATTGTCAAGTTGTTTTTTTTTTAAGATTTATATATTTATTTGAAAGGCAGAGTTAGAGAGAGGCAGAGAGAGAGAGAGAGAATCATCCATGTACTGGTTCATTCCCCAAATGGCCACAACAGCTGCAGCTGGGCCGATCCGAAGCCAGGAGCCAGGAGCTTTTTCTGGATCTCCCAAGCAAGCGCAGGGGCCCAAGGACTTGGGCCATTTTCTACTGCTTTCCCAGGCCATAGCAGAGAGCTGGATTGGAAGTAGAGCAGCCGGGACTTGAACCAGTGCCCATATGGGATGTCAGCACTGCAGGCGGCAACTTTACCTGCTACACCACAGCGCCAGCCCCTTGTCAAGTTTTTTAAGGAGCTTATACAACAGTGTTTCTGTGGAAGGATGTACTCATGAAAATGTTAACAAATATTTCTGTCATACTATGGAGGTCCTTTTTATTATTTTTGTTTCTCTGTATTTCTGCTTTTCTTCTGTGAATGTATATTACTAGAAATTGGTAAAATTATACTTCACTAAAATAAGGAATCTGATTTTTTTGCCTCCTGGTGTACAGCAAATATCAAAATTAGGAATTCCATTTCCACTTATACTTTAAAAAAAAAAGATTATTTATTTGAAAGACAGTTACAAAGAGGCAGAGATAGACAGCAGGGTCTTCCCTCTACTGGTGCACTCCCCAGATGGCTGCAATGGCTGGAACTATGCCAATTCAAAGCCAGGAGCCAGGAGCCAGGAGCTCCTTGGTCTCCGATGTGGGTGCAGGGGCCCAAGCACTTGGGCCATCTTCTAATGCTTTCCCAAGCCATAGCAGAGAACTAGATAAGAAGAAGAGCAGCCAGGACTCAAACTGGCACCCACATGGAATGCTGGCACTGCAGGCAGTGGCCTTACCCCCTATGCCATAGCACAGGCCCCTCCACTTCATACTTTTATATCACTTTGTGCTTCATGTATTTTGATATCATTGCATGTTACTCTGAAAATTGTATTTGTATTCATGTACTGCCTCCATTATTAGGTTCTAAATTTTTAAAAACCCCATCTGCAGACACAGCTGCCTACTGTAAGATACCCCATAAATAGGATGGACGGAAGGACTGAATGAGCAGGACTGTCACAGAAGGAACCTAGGGCAGCCCAGACCACTACAGTGCTCGGTTCCTATTAGCTAGAAACATAAGAACAAAACCTACACACACCATGCCCTGGGACATTTCTAGCTTAAGTGACACCATGAAGCATACTAACTGTCCTTGTTGTCTCTGCCACATACTGTTCAACTAAATGCTTTCTAAAAAGCTGCAATGGTTCATACAGTCCTCTCTGGAACTGCTGAGACCAGCCTGGGCCCTCTATGTGTGTGTTGGGGGGGAGGGGGAGTTTGTTTTAATTACTACAGAATAACTTGTATATAAGTCAGAAAAATGTTCCACTTGGCTGCAGCTGAACTGCTTGTAAATGCATATTCTGAGATGCTTGTCAACAAAACATTATGCTCTGCCTGGGATGAGTCTCCTGGGGCTGGTAAAAGATGCGATGGTCAACCCACGGGCCTGTGCTGCCTGCCACAACTGCACATGAAGAGTATGAAGGTGTGTTACATCTTCAAGAGTGGGATGTGAAATTTTCTCCTTCAAGCTCAAGCCAAAGAGATGGGTTTTATCCCTCTTTGAAACACAGGGTGATTATTGGACCCTAACAGAGGAAACAATTTATACCTGTTAAGGTTCAAAAGCCTTCTGAAGGAAAGAGTTGTTTCAAAGTCTTCAGCATGCTCCAGTGTGCCTGGTCCCCTAAAATAAAAGTTCCCTGAGAAGCAGGGGGTTTTGTCTGTTTCATTCCCTGAGGTATCACCAGTATCTACTACAGTACCCAACACAGAGTAGGTTTCCAGTACATATTTGTTGCATGATTGGATAAATGAATGAATGACACTAAGTTTGGGGATATCTGAGATTTTAGGGGCACAGGACAATTTATAATGTACAAATAACCCTTCCCTGTAGACTACTGAAGTTTATAATTCTAAGTTCGGAACTTAATCCACTTATCTTAAGGTTCTTATTTTACTTAAAAGGAACATTCCATGTGCATTGGATAAGAGAATAAATCAGTATATTATTGAAATGCAATTTGGCAGTTTCAGAATATGTAAAATGGGGCCAGCACTGTGGCGTAGCAGGCTAAACCTCTGCCTGTGGTGCCAGCATCCCATATGGGAACTGGTTTGTGTCCTGGTTGCTTCTCTTCTGATCTAGCTCTCTGCTATGGCCTGGGAAAGCAGTGGAAGATGGCCCAAGTGTTTGGATCCCTGTACCCACGTGGGAGACCTGAAAGAAGCTCCTGGCTCCTGGCTCCTGGCTTTGGATCGGCCCAGCTCCAACTGTTGCAGCCATTTGAGGAAAATGAACTAGCAGATAGGAGACCTTTCTGTCTCTTCTTTCTGTAACTCTACCTCTCAAATAAATAAATAAAATCTTTTTTAAAAAAATAATATGTAAAATATTCACAGCCTAGGGCAAACCATTACAGAAATTTATCCTCCAGAAACACACACACACACACACACACACAAAGATGTTAATTGCATTGCTGCTTCTAATAAGAAAGGACAAAATAACCTAACCTAATTACCCATGGGTAGGGGATCAGTTAAGGGGAAGAAATTGAACAACTAAGTCTCATCTCCCATTGGTCAAAAACTCTTTGGGGCTTTACCTTCCTCTCTCCAGGGTACTGCTGAGAGGCGTTTAGCTCGTTTCTCAGTAGGGAACACAGGGAAGCCTGAGAGCCACTTGAGACAGAAGATACCATTAGGTAGCTCAGAGCCCAAGTGGATCTGGAAGGAGAAACAGGTGAGCCTGGGAGTATTTTAAGAGATACTCAAGAGCATCTGATGTAATTGTATTTTTTTAAAGAATACTTATCTTTTTGAAAATACTGGAATATATAGGGGAGCCAAATGACTCCACTGAGAAATTATTGGAACTCATAGGAGAGTTTAACAAACTTACAGGATATAAAATCAACACACAAAAATCAATAGCATTTATATATACAAACAATATCATGGCTGAAAAAGAACTTGTAAGGTTAGTCCTATTCACAATAGCTACAAAAAATCTAAATACCTTGGGGTAAATTTAAACAAGGACATGAAAAATCTCTACAATGAAAATTACAAAACATTAAGCAAGTAAATAGAATAAGACACACAAAAAATGCTGAAATGTTCCATGTTCATGGGTTGGAAGAATTAGTATCATTAAAATGTCCATACTACCCAAGGCAATTTAAAGAGTCAATGCAATTCCATTTAAAATACAAAGGCCATTCTCAAATCTAGAAACAAAAATATTGTAAAGTTCATATGTAAACACTAAGACCCTGAAGAGTTACAGCAATTTTAAACAATAAAAGCAAAGATGGAGGCATCACAGTATCAGATTTCAAGACATATTCTAGCATTATGATCAAAATAACCTGGTACTATCACAAAAATAGACATACAGACCAATGGAATAGATTAGACACCCCAGAAATTAATCCACACATCTGTAGCCAACTAATCTTTGACAAATGAGCTAAAATCACTCCCTAGAGAAATAACAGCCTCTTTGACAAATAGTGTTGGAAGAACTGGGTCTCTGCATGTAGAAGTATGAAACAAGACCCCTATTTTACCCCCTATACAAAAATCAGCTCACAATAGATCAAGGGTCTAAACCCAAGATCTGAAACCATCAAATAACTAGAAGAAAACATGGGGAAATTCTGCAAGACATTGGCATAGGGAAGAATGCCTTGGAAAAGACCCCAGAAGCACAGGCAATAATGAAAAAAAAAATAGATAAAAGAGATTACATTTTTAGGAAGCTTCTGAACAGCAAAGAAAATACTCAACAAAGTGAAGAGGCAACTGAGAGAATGGGAGGAAATATTTGCTAACTCTACATCTGATAAAGGATTAATATTCAGAGCATATAAGGAGCTCAAGAAACTCAACAAAACAAACAATCCAGTTAAGAAATGGGCTAAGGCCAGGGCTATGGCATAGTTGGTTAAGTCTCCACCTGCAGTGCCAGCATCCCATAGGTGCACCTGTTTAAGTCCCAGCTGCTCCACTTCTGGTCCAGCTTCGTGCTGATGGCCTGGGAAAGCAGTAGAAGATGGCCCAAGTGCTTGGGCTCCTGGACCTGTATGGGAGACCTGGAAGAAGCACCTGGCTCCTGGATTTGGAATGACTCAGATCCAGCAATTGTGGCTATTTGGGGAAATGAACCAATGGATGGAAGATCTCTCTCTCTCTCTCTCTCTCTCTCTCTCTGTAACTTTCTCTGTCTCTCCTTCTCTCTCTAACTTTGTCTCTCAAATAAATAAATCTTTGTTTAAAAAAAAGAGGGGGATGGTGCTATGGCACAGTGGGTTAATGCCCTGGCCTGAGGGGTTGGCATCCCATATGGGTGCTGGTTCTAGTCTTGGCAGCTCCTCTTCCAATCCAGCTCCCTGCTATGGCCTGGGAAAGCAGTCAAAGATGGCTCAAGTCCTTGTGCCCCTGCATCCACGAGGGATACCCAAAGGAGGCTCCTGGCTTCAGATTAGCGCAGCTCTGGCCATTGTGGCCAACTGGGGAGTGAACCAGCAAATGGAAGATCTCTCTCTCTCTCTTTCTGCCTCTCCTTCCCTCTCTGTGTAACTCTGACTTTCAAATAAATCAATAAATCTTTAAAAAAAAGAAAAAGAATGAAATCCTGTCTTCCACAACAAAATAAATGCAATTGGAGACCATTATGCTTAGTCAAATAACCCAGTCCCAAATAGACAAATATCATATTTTCTCTGATTTGTGGTAACTAATATATGGAGTACCAAAAAAGTAATGTATATGAGTGAAATTAATATAAGATTTGACTATTGTTTATAGCCCTTGTCTATAATTCTAAGGAACAGTGGTTTTTCTTTTTTTAAAAAATTTTAATTATTTATTTGAAAAAGTTACACACATAAAGAAAAAGAGGCAGAGAGAGAGAGAGTCTTCTATCCGCTGGTTCACTCCCCAGTTGGCTGCAATGGCGGAGCTGTGCCAATCTGAAGCCAGGCGCCAGGAAGTTCTTCTGGGTATCCCACGCAGGTGTAGGCCCCCAAGCATTCCACCATCTTCTGCTGCTTTCCCAGGCCATAGCAGAGAGCTGGATCAGAAGTAGAGCAGCTGGGACCTGAACCAGCACCCATATGGGATGCCAGCACAGCAGAGGGCAGCTTTACCTGCTATGCCACAGTGCCAGCCCCGGAACAGTGATTTTTCTACTTACTACTTGTTGAGTTTTTTGTTTAGTGGAGAATTAAGCTTATGATTATAAAGTAAACTGAAACTATGTAATTGCAAAAATTAAAAGAAAAATAGGAAATAGGAGAGAGGGTGGAAGCACAGGAGGGAGAGTAAGATGGGAAGTAGCATTATGTTCTTATATAAATATGAATCACATGAAATTTTTCCCTTTATATAAATAAATTAAAGAAAAAGAAATATGGGAGAAGTTGTTTTCCAAATAATTCAGATGGTGGGGTTATACAGCCAACAATATTAAGCATGAGTCAACAATTATTGTACTATGTGGTAGAAACATGGAAGTGCATCATTCTCTACACTTTCTTATATATTTTAAAGTTTTCATATTTTCCCAAGTTTGTTCATTTGTTCCTTAGAACATTTTTAGTCTCCCCAAGGTTCAGTTTTTCTTAAGGTTTTTATTTATTTGAAAGGCAGAGTGAGTGAGAGAGAGAGAGAAACTGATCTTCCATCTGCTGGTTCATACCCTAAGGGACTGCAACAGCCAGGGTTGGGACATGCTGAAGCCAGGAAGCAGAAACTGCATCTAGGTGTCCCATGTGCTTAGCTGTCCCGAGTACTTGAGCTGTCATCTTCTGTATTCCAGGTGCAGCTAGGTTAGAAGTGGAAAAGCTGAGACCTGAACCAGCACTCTGATATGGAATGCAGATGTCCACACCCATCCCCAAGTTCTAATCCGTCAATATAAATTAGAGTAAGCCAAGAGATAGAAGTGTGAAAAGAAACCAACCAAATCAAAGCAGAAAATTGCATGTGTCAACTGGGTGATGTAATATTTCCAGAGTTCAGGAAAAGGAGGGAGAACCACAGGTTGGGCACTCAAAAAGACTCACAGAGGAGGGACAGTAATGAGACAGGTCTAATAACGGATGCATAATTCCATTTTGTTAAAGGGTCTATGAAAATGGGAGTACTGACTGGATCAACACTACTTGGATCCTTGTAGCATATTCCTTAGGAAATGGATTCCTAGTACATTCACATTTGCTGTTTGGGCTTCCTCAAAAACTCTGAAAAAAGACAAGACTCGGGTCACAGTTTCTACCAGCACATAATATTCTGTCTCTCCTGCTATGTGGCAGTTATGATATCGCTGATAATACTCATCTTCCACTACTCTTGAGTGCCAGCCCTGGATACAGCAGAGTTGCAGAACACTTCAGCAGATGGTAGTGCGAGGTTGTACTAGATGGAGGGAGCCTAATCAGCCTTCCCCAGTGCAGAATATATAGTATGGTGGGGTGCAGTGACTCTCATTGGCTGGGCACTCATGAGCATTTGAAGCACTCTGCCTTCTCACCTTTGTTTGCTACCCTGCAATATCCTTCCAACATGTTCACTATTAATTCTGCTTGACTGCCCTGTGGCACTTGCCATTGACAATGATTCATTCTAGAATCTCCTCTTTTGGCTTTTTAGGTTCTATTGCTTTGCCTGTTTTTTTCTCAGTCTCTTCATGGCATTTTCCTCTTCAGCCTCTCCTTAAATGTCTGCATTCCCCTGGGTTCCATGTATGGATCTGTTTTCTTCATCATGTGTTCTTGGGTGATCTCATTTACTTAAAGACTTCCCCAACATCTCTTCTGAGGATTTTTCAATCGGTATTTGCTGCCCAAATCCCTCTTTCCTAAACCTAATGAAGAAAATAAATACTTCTGACTTCAACATATCTTTTTTCACAAAGTTTTTTTTAATAAAATCCTTTTGCTTTATAATGTATTTTAAATATGTTTTGGTTAAAACCTTAAAGCTAAATATCTAGGCCTTAAATGAACAGAAAATATCCAGCATATAATCCCTTTAACAAAGCCTTTCTCATTGTAAATCAGTCAGTCAAATCACACTTTGTGTTTCTTAGAAAAAGTCCAACTTCACTTTTCAATTCAAACAAATGTGGTGATATTTGCTTCAAAAAATAACCTAGTAGCAAGTGTTTGGCACAACAGTAAAGACAGTGCTTGGGACACTGACACCCCATACTGGAGTACATGAATGCAAGCCCCTACTCCACTTCTGATTCTAGCTTCCTGTTAATGTGCACCCTGGGAGGAAGCAGATGATGGCTTAAGTAGTTGGGTGCCTGCTACTCATGTGGGACACCTGGATTGTGTTCTTGGCTCCCAGCTTTAGACTGTCAGCCCTAGCTATTGTAGGCATTTAGAGGCATTAGAAGATCTCTCTCTCTCTCTTTGCCTTTCAAATAAATAAAAAATAAAATTTAAGCAAAAAATGTCTAACAAGAACATCTAAAAATTTAACAAATGGGCTGGTGTCATGTTGTGGTGTAATAGGTTATGCCACCACCACGATACCAGCACCCCATTTCGGTGCCACTTTGTGAGCTGTCTGCTCCATTTCCAATCCAGCTCCCTGCTAATGCACCTGGGAAAACAGTGGAAGATGGCCCAAGTCCCTGGGCCCCTGCAGCACTCACATAGGAGACCTGGATGAAGCTCCTAGCTCCTGGCTTCAGTGTTGCAGTTGATTTCCTCTGAGAGGATTCATTCTGAGAGGTGGGAGCAAGAGGCACGGAGTCACCATACAGACCAGGGCTGAGGCGAGCAACCCGCAGACTCGTTTCAGTTGCTACAGCTGCTTATATAGCCAAGGCAGCCAATCCAATCAAGGGGCAGTCTATGCCCTAACCAATCACAGCCTGTTACCAGGCAGTTTCCAAAGCCATCCAAACACAGCCTGTTGCCAGTCAGGCTGTTGCCAGGCAGTTTCTGAAACCATCCAATCACAGCCTGCCATCAGTCAAGCTCTGTTGCCATGTGGTTTCCGAAGCCATCCAATCATGGCCTGTTGCCAGGCAGTTTCTGTTGTCAGCGGCCATCTTGGCATGACCTTCTCACCTCAATGGCCATCTTGGCATGACCTTTTCACCTTCTCATTCCATCACATTTCCCCCTTTTTGTTTATTTTTGAGCAGCGGGAGGCATGATTCTTGGTCATACCATTGTTGACCCCATTTCCATGTGGTCTCTGCACACGGCTGTGCCTGTCTTAGATTGTCCCCCAGGGGATCTTACCCGTCATTGACTAACCAGCGCTCAAATCGAGAGACCACAGGAGTGCTTGCTCAGATAGGGGTAGGAATGAGGAATAATGGTAATCAGGAATGGCGTGACTGCACACAGGCTGTGGGCCGTTCAAGTGGCTGACCAGAGTTAGTGGGGTATAAAACAGTAACAAATATGGTTATGGGCAGTTTCTCAGGGTAGGATGATAGGGCAGGTGCATATGCTAACAAGGCGGATTCTCAGTCTTGTTCAGCTGGTTCTGGTTGGCTGTCAGTTGCAGGCTTGATGTTTCTGGCTGGTACCCAAATGGGCTGTTCCTCATTCTCTGGAAAGACACAAGCATATCCTTGACCCTTGGTTAGCAGAGGGTGTGGTCCTTTCCATTCTCCTGTCAGGGGGTCTTTCCACCTAACCATAGGGCCTGGGGTCTGGGGTGGAAAGGATCCCCAGTGTTTATAAGCTGGGCTGATCCCTTTGGAATCAAAAGTAAGAAAACTGATAGTGAAAAGGACATCAGTCAAAGCAAGCTGTGGGTCTGGGGGCATATGATTGTTTTTCTGTCTTTGTAAGAGCTCTTTAGTCATCCTATGAGTTCTTTCAATGATTTCCTGCCCCTGTGGGTTGTATGGGATACCTGTGGCAGACTGTATGTTCCAAGATTTCAGGAAGGAATTAAATTCCTGTGATGTATATGCTAGCCCGTTATCAGTCTTTATGGTCCACGGGACACCAAGGACCAGCATGGCTGATTTAACCGCCTTTATCACATTACTAGCCTTTTCTCCGGATTGGGCTGTTGCAAATACAGCCTTTGAATAAGTATCTACCACCACATGGACAAACTTAAGTTTACCAAAGGAGTTAATGTGGGTGACGTCCACTTGCCAGAGCTTATTAGGAGCAAGGCCTCATGGATTCACTCCTGCTTGTTGCAGTGGGCCTAATGGGGTGAGGGGTGCACAATTCTTGCAAGAGTGCACTAGGTGTTTGCATTAGCTCATTGTTAGCTCTGGGAAAAGCAATTTTATGTTGCTTGCTGACATATGAAATTTTTTGTATAAAATACAGGCTTGTTCTAGGTGTCCAATGGAAGCTGTGTTGCAGGAGATAAGATGATCAACCTTTCTGTTGCCTTGGAAAATAAAGCCAGGTAACCCAGTATGTGATCTTACATGTGAGATATACCATGAGTGTTTTCTGTTCTCAGCTCTTTAAGTGTTGTGAACATCTGGTCACTTGGCTTATTGGTTGGGTTAAAGACTGCAAAAGGGATCATCTTTGCTACCTGTACTGAGTATTTGCTGTCTGAAAATATATTTACCGGCCCATCTTGGCTAAGGAGAAGAACCTTAACTATTGCCCTTATTTCTCCCAACTGTACTGATCCCCCGTGGGGTTCTACATGGGTCTTATCTTTTTCTGATAAAGATTTGATCACTATTCCAAACAGTGACTTGTTGGCCAACGTAAACACACATGTTGCCATGGATATAGGTTGATTAGCAGGGAAAGCATGTTTTGGATAGTCTATTTCTAAGGTTTGTAGCATCTGGAGTAGCCTGTCTGCTGGCAGGTGATTGTCAACCTGTCCTAAGAAATTTATCATTAAAGTTTGAAAGAGCGTGTTATTCTGCATCAGTGTCGACAGTTCTAATTGTGATAGTGGTAGGACCACTATGTCTGGCTCTATGTTAAATATCTTATTGGTATAATATCTTAATTTAAGTCCCATCATAAGGATGGCATCTACTGTTGGGCACCAAAAAATATGTTGTGCCCAGATCGTTAGATCCCCACAGAGACCCCCAGAGAGTCGATCACACTGAACTGCAAAAGCAAGGTTTATTCGGGAGTACAAGCCGCGACAGGGACCCCATCCAACCAACCGGTACAGCAGAGGAAGGAGTGAGGCCCCGGTCTTTGTTTGGGAGAGTTTTTAAAGGAAAAAAGGGCTACATCAGCAGGAAAAAAGAGTTACATACAGCACGGAAGCTTTGGGTACAGGGAGTTACAGCGGGGGCTTACAGCATGGAAGCTTTGGGCGCAGGCAGTTACTTTGTTTAGCAATATCTACTGTGCTGTCCTTGGTCTGCCAAGCTAGCTGTCCCTGGTAAGCTTTGCTATCTCCGGAATGCCTGAATGCCTGCTTTTACAAGGACTCGGGTCTGCTATGGGAAACGGAGGCTGCTTTTTTTATTGTTTAAAAATGGAGTCACTTTGGTTCTTCACTACTTTGTTTACTATTTTACGACAATCGCTCCAGGCTATGTGCATCCAAAAAAGTGGTCCCTGTTGTTGCCAAATAACTCCTAAGGGGGCCTTGAGGGTAGATATGGTTATTGCAAATAGAGGCACCTCAGCGGCCATCTTGGCATGACCTCTTCACCTTCTCATTCCACCACACTTCAACTTGCCCCAGCCCCAGCTATTGTGGCCAATTGGGGAGGGAACCAGTGGATAGAAGATTCTCTCTGTCTCCCTCTCTCTCTTTGTAATTCTGCCTTTCAAATAAAATAAATACATCTTTTTAAAAAATGTAACAAACTTAGATAAACAAGTCTAACAGAAAATAATCCAGCCAGCACTGTGTCTGGTACCAGTTTGTGTCCCGGCTGCTCTACTTCCAATCCTGCTCACTCTAATGGCCTGGGAAAAGCAATGGAAGATGGACCAAGTGTTTGTGCCCCTATCACCCAAATGGGAGACCCAGCTGAAGCTCCTTGCCACTGTGGCCATCTGAGTAATAAATCAGTAGATGGAAAATCTCGCTGTCTCTCCCGCTCTCTCTCTATATTTCAAATAAATTAATTAATTTTTTAAAAAATTAGTCTAGCCGGCGCCGCGGCTCACTAGACTAATCCTCCGCCTTGCAGCGCCGGCACACTGGGTTCTAGTCCCAGTCGGGGCGCTGGATTCTGTCCCGGTTGCCCCTCTTCCAGGCCAGCTCTCTGCTGTGGCCAGGGAGTGCAGTGGAGGATGGCCCAAGTGCTTGGGCCCTGCACCCCGTGGGAGATCAGGAGAAGCACCTGGCTCCTGCCATCGGATCAGCACGGTGCGCTGGCTGCAGCACGCTAGCCGCAGCGGCCATTGGAGGGTGAACCAACGGCAAAGGAAGACCTTTCTCTCTGTCTCTCTCTCTCACTATCTACTCTGCCTGTCAAAAAAAAAGTAAATAGATTAGTCAATGTTCTCCAGAGCCAGGCATATTGGAATGGCAGGATAGATAGATGAAGGTAGTGGGGGAGAAAAATTATGAGAAATTGGCTTAATCAACAATGAAGGATGCCATCTACAAGCTGGAGAGCCAGGAAAGCTGCTGGTGTAAAGGCCTGAAGACCAGGGCAACTGATGGTGTAAATACCATCTTAGGATGAGAAGAGATGCCTTAGTTCAAGCAGGCAGGACAAAGGGGCAAATTCCTTGTTCCTCCTTCCTATACCTTTTTTTTTTCTATTCAGTTCCTTAACAGATTTGACTATGTGTGCCCACACTGGGGAGGCATTGTCTACTTGGAAGAGCCTACTGATTTAAAAGTTAATCTCCTCTAGAAAAACAAGACAACCAGAAATAATGTTTAACCTCATCACCCCCATGATTCACAGGAGTTGACACATAATATTAACCATCAGAGAACGTGTGTGTGTAATTCTGGTGTTCAGCTTTTGGGAAAACTTTAGTAAGAATTATATAAAAAATAAAGGGGTGGGCATTTGGCAGAGCAGTGAAGATGTTGCGTGGGATGACCACATCCCACATCAGAGTGCCTAGGCTCAAGTCCTGGCCCTGCTTCTGATTCTAGCTTCCTGCTGATGTGCACGCTGGAAGGCATCTGGTAACAGCTCAAGTAGTTAGATCTCTGCCACCCATATGGATTGAGTTCTGGGCTCCTAAGCTTTGACCTGACCCAGCCCTAGGATACTGTGGGCATTTGGAAAATGAATCAGCAATTGGGAGACCTCTGTCTCTGTCTACCTTTCAAATAAAATGAATAAAAAATTAGAAAAAGTTCCATCATTCTTACTGTTCTCATCACTTATTTTGTTAGACATCATGTTCAAACTTTTCCTGTGTAATTAGAAAGGCCTGTACAGCCAAAAGCCAATCAGCAGCTAGCAAGTAACTAATTTTTGTTAATAAGAAATAGAGGGGTGAGTGTTATGGTAAGCAGGTTAAGCCATCGCTTGGTACCCCCACATCCCATATCAGAATGCCTGAATCCTGGTTCAAGACCTGGCTACTTGGCACTTCTAATCCAATTTATTGCTAATGCATCTGGGAAGCAGTGAATGATAGCCCAAGTACTTGGATTACTACTACCCATATGAGACACCTTATTGGAGTTTCAGGTTCCTGACTTTGGCCTGGCCTAGCTTCTGCTATTGTGGGCATTTGAGGAGTGAACCAACAGACAGAAACGTGCTCTCTCTCTCTCTCTCTCTCGCACACACAGCCTCTCAAATAAATAAATAAATCTTTAAAAAAAATAGGCCGGCGCCGCGGCTCACTAGGCTAATCCTCCACCTAGCGGCGCCGGCACTCCGGGTTCTAGTCCCGGTCGGGGTGCCGGATTCTGTCCCAGTTGCCCCTCTTCCAGGCCAGCTCTCTGCTGTGGCCAGGGAGTGCAGTGGAGGATGGCCCAAGTGCTTGGGCCCTGCACCCCATGGGAGATCAGGATAAGTACCTGGCTCCTGCCATCGGATCAGCGCGGTGTGCCGGCCGTAGGGCGCCGGCCGCGGCAGCCATTGGAGGGTGAACCAACGGCAAAAGGAAGACCTTTCTCTCTGTCTCTCTCTCTCTCTCACTGTCTACTCTGCCTGTCAAAATAATAATAAAAAAAAAAAAATACAGAGAGGGTCAGGTGTTGTGGTACAGCAGATCCAAGCTGCCATTTGGGACAACCACCACTTCTATCAGAGTGCCTGTGTTCAAGTCATGCCTCTGCCTTTTTTTTTTTTTTTTTTTTTTTTTTTTTTAAGATTTATTTGCCAGCACTTCAGGCCAGGGCATTAACCCACTACGCCACAGAGCCGGCCCTCTGCCTCTGCTTCTGATCCAGCTTACTCCAAATGCACACCCTGGGAGACAGCACACGGTGGCTCAAGTACTTGGGTCCCTGCCACCCACATGGGAGACCCAGATGGGGTTCCAGGCTCCTGGTTTTTGCCTGGCTCAGCCTTGACTGTTGCAGGCATTTGAAGAGTGAACCAGCAGATGGAAGATCTCTCTTTCCGCCATTCAAATAAAAATTTAAAAAAATTTTAAAAACAAGTGGAACCTAGCAGAAATCCTTTAAAAATAAAAAGTATAATATATTAAATATGAGAATTGACTGCATTGGAAGAAACTATTTCATAATATAATTTGCTAGGTATCTTAATGACTATTGCACATTACCCAAAATAATCCTGAAAATGTTTAATCTGCCAGTTTTATTCAATGCAAACTGAAGTGTCAGAAATCCTAGAAACTATTAGTTAGATTTTTAAAATTTATTTGAAAGGCAGAGTTACAGGAGAGAGGAAGAGACAGGAAGATTTTCATTTGCTGGTTCACTCCCTAAATGGCTACAACAGCCTGGGCTGGGCCAGGCCAAGCCAGGAGCTTCTTCCTGGTCCCCCACATGGGTACAAGCACTTGGGCTGTCCTCTGCTGCTTTCCCAGGCACATTAGCAGAGGGCTGGATCAGAAGTGGAGCAGTCAGGACATAAACCAGCGCCCAAATGGGATGCCAGCCTCACAGAGGGCAGCTTTACCTGCTGCACCACAACACTGGCCCTTAGAATTTTTTTTTTAATTTATTTATTTATTTGAGAGGCAGAGTTACATACAGAGGTAGAGACACAGAGAGGTCTTCAGTCTGCTGGTTCACTCCCCAGATAGCCATTACTGCCAGAGCTGGGCCCATCTGAAGCCAGGAGCCAGGAGCTTCTTCCAGATCTCCCCTGTGGGGACAGGGGCCCAGGCACTTCCCAGGCCACTAGCAGGACAGAGAAGCAGCCAGGACATGAACTGGTGACCATGTGGGATACTGGCAATGCAGGTGGAGGCTTAACCTGCTACACTGTGGTGCTGGCCCTTAGAATTTTTTTAAGAGTTATTTACTTGAAAGAGAGAGAGAGAGAGAGAGAGAGCGAGATCTGCTGGTTTGCTCCCTAAATGAGGTAGGAACTCCATCTGGTCTCCCACATGGGTGGCAGGGACCCAAGCACTTGAGCCATTTTCTGCTGCTTTCAAGGCACATTAGCAGGGAGCTAGATGGGAAGTGGGCAGCTGGGACATGAACCCATGGCATATGGGATGCCAGCATCATAGGCAGCAGATTAACTCATTGTTCTACAATGCCAGCCCCAAATTATTATTATTTTCTTAAAGAATGAGTCTTTTTGAGAAGATGAGGCAGAACCTGGTTAGCAAGCTGTTCCTTTGGGAATTCTTGGTGCACTATAGCTGTGAACATGCAGTAAGCACTACTGAGTCCCTTGTTCCTAAAATACATGCACTGGTTGATGTCCAGGAAGATGGTGGGGCCAAGGAATACACGACTCCAATGTCTATGGGCTTTAAGTAATTCATAGACACACACACACACACACACTACAGTACACTGGTACTGAGCAGTTTCTATACACTGTAAAGATGTTGTGAGTAGACTATTTGTATGTGTTGAAATACTTGAACACCTGTTCACCCTGTCTGGCATTTAAAACTTTTCATATGCTGCAAGCTTCAAAAAAAAAAAAAAATGCTAGTGGGAGGCTGGCATCTGCAATGCCAACATCTCCTATTGGAGGGTCAGAGGGCTGGTTTGAGTCCCAGCTGCTCTGCTTTGGATCCAGCTTCCTGCTATGGCACCTGGGAAGACAGCAGACCATAGTCCAAGTTCTTGGATCCCTATCACTCATGTAGGAGACCAGGATGGAATTCCAGGCTCGTGGCTTTGGAATGACCCAAACCTGGCTCTTGCCACCATTTGGGAAGTGAACCAGTGGACGGAAGATCTCTCTCCTTCAACTCCTTTCTCTTTCAACCCCCCGCCCATGCCCTCTCTTTCAAATTTACCTAAAAGGGGGGTGGCGGTGGTGGCAAACTCCAGTTTCTTCCTCATATTTTGGAAGCACAGAAAGAAGTACTGGTTGGAGAAACACATTTAAAAGTCATCAGCTCCACAGTTAAATCCAGTGGGGGATAGGATGATATCCAAGTGGGATTCGCTTAAGAGGTGCCTACAAAGCAGGCCAATCAGGAATGGCCAGAGTAGACAGCAGGAGAAGCAAGCGAAATTAAGTCGAGGGTGCGACTCAAGAGGCAGAAGAAGCAACAACCCCTCGGTCAGCACCAACCAGCATCACCGCCTGCTCCACCAGCAACTGTTCGCGCTCCTCTCACAAAGTTCTAGCCTGTGGTTTGCAGTTTATTTCCTCAACTACGCATTTCACGTCGGTTTTTTCTCCTTCACACAGCCTTAACCCCACCGCTCAATTAATATCAGTGGAATGATCTGAAGAACTTTTTGAAAAACTACCCATACAAAGATCCGAGTTTTTAACTCGTTCTAGAACCCCCCCCCCCACTTCTCTTGGGTACGACTACCCTGCGCAGGCGCAAAGGCAGACAAGCCCCCCCCCCCGCCCCCGCCTCGGGCTCCGGCCTCTTCCAGGTCTTTACATTTGGCGCGAAATCTCCGTGCAGAGGGTGGAGCTTTGTGAGACGCCGCAGTTCACTGGGCAGGTTTGGCGCGAAATCCGTGAGCTTCTGCGCCACGATTGGCTGTGGCTGGGAGAGGGGGCGGGACGGAAGCGGCGGCGGCGCGCGCAAAGCGGTAGCGTCTCGGGGGGAAGCGGCTCGTGGCGGTCTAGCGTGGCGGCTCTGAACGCTGGAAAGCTATGGACCTCGCGGCGGCAGCGGAGCCGGGCGCCGGCAGCCAGCACCTGGAAGTCCGCGACGAGGTGGCCGAAAAGTGCCAGAAACTGTTCCTGGACTTTTTGGAGGAGTAAGTCGGTCGGCGCCCAGGGCCTCCCAAGCCGGGGGTCTCCGGGCCGGGCGGGGCCGTGTGACCGGCGCGCGTTCGGGAGCTCAGGGGTCGCGCGCCCGGGAAGAGCAGCCCCCGCCCCACTGCAGGCTCCAGGCCTGGCAGCCGCAGAGAGCTTGGGACGGGGCTGGGCTTGTTTCTGGGGTAGAAGCCATGTCGGGGCGTCACTCCGCCCTTGGACCCCACGGCATCCTCAGCTTTTGCGTCGATCCTTTACAGCCCACGGCGCTGGTGGCCTCTGTGGAACCTGCGGCTCGGCCAGGACGGCTGGCTGCCCGGGGGTCCGGGGCCGCCCCAGGAGACTGCGCGGAGGAAAGTTTTGGTTTACCGTGGACGTTGTGGTCGGAGGGCTGCTCGGGCTGTGGAGCCGGGCCCGGTTTCGAAGCGGCGGAGCGAATGCTGTTTGGGTTCCTGCCTGCAGCCCTTCCTCGTCCGCCTGCCCCCGCCGCGGGGTTTCCAGCTGTTTGGATCCCGGTCTCTCCTAACGCCTCCGCCGGCCTGGCACCACCCAGCGTTTCATTTCTTAGCAACTCTCCTCCTAAAGGTGGACTCGGCTGCCTCCTGGGTGGCTTATAAACTCTTAGGGAAGTGTTTTGTTTTTTTTCCCCTAATTGTGGTGAAACATACCTGACAAGTTAGCATTTTAACCCGTTTTGCCTGCGCAGGTCAGTGACATTAATGCGTTTATGTTACACACCCATCACCACCATCCACATCCATAACTATTTTCATCTTCCTAGACAGAAACGTTATGCCCATTAAACTAACCCTCATCCTCCCTTTCCTGCCCCTGGCAACCTTCATTCTTTATCACTGAATTCTGATTATTATATGAGTGGAATCATGCAGTATTTGTCTTAGGGGTCTGGCTTGTTTTTCAAAGCCTCATACTCAGCCTAATGTCAAAATGTGTATTTTAGCATGGATCAGAATTTCCCTGCTTTTTAAGGCTGAATAACATTACATTGTGGGGCTGACCTTGTGGTGCGGCAGGGGAAACCCCTGCTTGGCATTCTTCATCAGAGTGCCTAGCATTGAGTCCAGCCTCCTCTTCTGATCTAGTTTCTCACTAAGGCAAATATGCCTGGGAGGCAGCAGATCATGGCTCCAGTACTTGGGTTCTTGCCACCCACAATGGAGACCCAGATGGAGCTCCTGGCTTCAACCTGGCCCACCCCTGGCTTTTGTGGGGATTTGTAGAGTGAACCACAGGCTGAAAAATAAATCTCTTCCTTCCCTCATCACACTTTCAAAGAAATTGATTGGGTTAGAGCCCTGGCTTGAAGTGCTGGCATCCCATATGGGCGCCGATTCTGGTCCCGGCTGCTCCTCTTCTGATCCAGCTCTCTGCTGTGGCCTGGGAGAGCAGTAGAAGATGGCCCAAGTACTTGGGCCCCTGCATCTGCGTGGGAGACCTGGAAGAAGCTCCTGGCTCCTGGCGCAGCTCTGGGCATTGCAGCCACCTGGGGAGTGAACCGGCAGATGGAAGACCTCTCTGTCTCTACCTCTTCCTGTGCTCTGTCTTTCAAATAAAATAGCCTGCGCTGCAGCTCACTAGGCTAATCCTCCGCCTGTGGCGCTGGCACCCCTGGTTCTAGTCCCGCTTGGGGTGCCGGATTCTGTCCCGGTTGCTCCTCTTCCAGTCCAGCTCTCTGCTGTGGCCCCGGAGTGCAGTGGAGGATGGCCCAGGTCCTTGGGCCCTGCACGCGCTTGGGAGACTGGAGGAAGCTCCTGGCTCCGGATCGGTGCAGCGCGCCGGCCACAATGCGCTGGCCGTAGCGGCCTCTTGAGGGGTGAACCAACGGAAAAAAGGAAGACCTTTCTCTCTGTCTCTCTCTATCACTATCTAACTCTGCCTGTCAAAAAACAAAAACACCTTTTTTTAAAAAAAGAAATTGATTAAACTGTTTTTTAAAAAATTGCATTGTATGTCTATATCACATTTTTGCTTACTCATCTGCTGATGGACCCTGAAGTTGTTTCCACCTTTCAGCTACTGTGAATAATGTTGTTTTAGGAAATCCTGCTATACTTAAAACCATAATTTAATTTATGTTTCCTGCTCTTTGGAAATAATACATATGGCCTGACAGCTGAGTCTTCAGTGCCCAACTAAAGACTCAGAACTTTGTGAAACCCTATAACCTTTCAAGCAATACCAAACCTTTGTTTTCCATATAATTTAATTTTACCTGTCAGCCACTTTGGAATGTGAATCCAATTCTTTCTCTGTGTTTTTTTTCTTTCTTTCTTTCTTTCTTTAAGGTTTATTTATATATTTGAAAGAGTTGCAAGGAGAGGGAGAGACACACAGAATTGACTGTCCACTGGTTCATTCCCCAAATGGGTCAGGCCAAAGCCAGGAGCCTGGAACTCCATCCAGGTCTTCTGCATGGATGACTGGGGCCCAGGTACTTGGGCCATCCTCCACTGCTTTCCCAGGCACATTAGCAGGGAGTTGGATTGGATGTGGAGCAGCTGGGACTTCAACTAGCACCCATATGGGATGCCAGTGCTGCAGGCTGTGCCATAGCACTGGCTTCAAGACTAAAATTTGAAAGAAAATCAGATGATAGAGACTGGCTACAGACATTTAAAATGTGCAACAAAGATAGAGAAAGCACAGGAGTGTGGATGATGTTTGAGGCTGGTTTTGGAAGTGAAATTGGAAAGAAGAGTTTAGAATTTGGACTCTTATTCCTTAAGGAATGGTGAATCAAATTGAATTTGTGAAAGGGAGTTGACTTTTAAAAAATACAGAGACTATTTGTCTTATCTATCACCATCCTGCATAGAGCAGGAGGATGACCCCAGTCCTTGGGCTGCTGCACTCAGGTGAGATACCCAAATGAAGCTCCTGGCTCCTTGCTTCTTCCTGGCCCAGCCCGGAACTTGCTGCCATCTAGGGAGTGAACCAGTGGATAGAAGATTGTTTCTGCCTTTCTCTTTGTAACTGCTTTTTAAATAAATAAATCCTTAAAAAAAATACATTGAGCAAAGATCTCCATATGTAAAACATTTTTTTTAAGTCTTTTGTGGCAGAATTTTAATGCGACCTTTTATGTATATGAATCTTTTTCTGGATATTCCAGTAGGCAGAGTTAGTTTTTATTACCCTAGCGCATCTCT
Source organism: Oryctolagus cuniculus (assembly GCF_964237555.1). Lineage (NCBI taxonomy): Eukaryota > Metazoa > Chordata > Mammalia > Lagomorpha > Leporidae > Oryctolagus > Oryctolagus cuniculus. Next base: position 107,463,119 of record NC_091434.1, read on the forward strand.
TACACTTCGTAGTAGGAGTATCTCTCTCCCCTCTTGTTTACCTGTCTTCTGTGAGAGTGTCATCCCTAGGGCAGAAACAACATTGCCATTTTAAGCATCAGGTACCTCTGGTGTAGTGATTTTGCACATTGATGTTGTTTGATAAAATATTTAGAAGAGTCAGAGCATGATGTATTTCGACAAGAATTTGTATATTAAAAGAACAGAAAGTAAATGTGTTATAGTCTGCTTGACATTTCAGGGGAAAAATTTATGTTGTGTGTATTCATGTTCCCATTTTTTTACGTGTTAGGCAGTGAAGTACATTGTTTTTGTTTTATTCTTAAAATCACCAACTAATCTGTCAGTTTTTAAATTTCTTGTTGAAATTAAATCTTTGAATTTTTAGCCTGAATTTCTTGATTCAGCGTTTCCTAGTCTTAATTGTACATAACTAATAAAAGCACAGTTAATAGTTGGTTGGAAAATGTTAAGAAATTGGGTTTCAAATCCAATGACTAAATTCTGAGTATTGTGCAGATAAATTCATAAGAATAATTTAATCTTCATAGCAATTTTATGAGGTAAGATGATGTCCTAAGCTGTTTTTAAAAATAACAACAAAAATATTTGGAAGGGTAAGTTGCCCCAAGTTAAGAACAGCTGCACATGGGGCTTGTCTTAAAAAAATGCCGACTGTCTAATAAATGGAGTTCTCAGACATCCAGATGATTGTTTTTATTGCTTAACTCCTCAGTCTGATCTGACCTGCATTTACCCACAGGTTCCAGAGCAGTGACGGAGAAATTAAGTATTTGCAGTTAGCAGAGGAGCTAATTCGTCCAGAGAGAAACACATTGGTTGTGAGTTTTGTGGACCTGGAACAATTTAACCAGCAACTTTCCACCACCATTCAAGAGGAATTCTATAGGTATGGGTATATTAATTTTCCTTACTTTGATTAGGAGTAGAGCCTGGGAAACCAGCTATAAGACTAGAAATCTAAGAAGAGACAAAAAGGTAGCTGTTGTGGCTGGGGTTGTTGCATAGCAGGGTAAGCCACTGCCTGCACTGGCTGCATCCCATATCAGAGCACCAGTTCAAGTCCTGGCTGCTCAGCTTCCAGTTTAGCTCCCTGCTACTGTGCCTTTGAAAACAGTGGAAGATAGCCCAAGTACCTGGAAGACGCAGATGGAGTTCCTGGCTCCTGGCTTCTGCCCGTTGCAGCCATTTGGGGAGTGAAACAGTGGATGGAACATCATCTCTCTGTCTCTCTCACTTTTCCTTTCAAATAAATAAAATCTGCGATTGTTTTCTGTTTGTTGGTTTTTTTGAAGGATAGCTGTCCCAGTTCTTATTTCCCTCCAAGGAGTGGTTCTTTGATAACAACCAGTGGTCCTAGTACTGCTTTAAGCTTAATCTAGGCCTATGTGGATCTGAATTTTTCTCACGTACAAATATTGAAAACCTTTGTTTTCTGTTTTTCCCTCAGAGAAAAACTATCTACTCAGTTTGTGTCGGGTACTTAGTGCTATTGCTGTTTCATTTGTTGGAAGCACCCCCAACCAGATGTTTTCAGAAAGTTGTCAGTATAGAAAGTCTTCTTGAACCAGCAGTGTCTGTTGCAGTAATGTTTTATTTCTTGTTCCCATAAAGTTTAATTTTTTTCTGATAATAAACCTAATGTTTGTATTACATTTGTAATGGTAGAAAATTTGCAAAACAGAGAAAGTGGGGAGCCTCCCATAGTTCTATCTTCATACTTGTAATTCCACCACTCATAAATAACCACCATTAGCGGGTCTGCAGCAATGAAGTTCTAAGTCTTCCAAGTCTGCAAGTGCAATGATTTGTAAGGCTCTCTGTGTATGTTAAAGGGCATTCTTTTCACTTAACAATATAAAGTATTTTTCTTTTTTTTTTTTTTAAGTATTTATTTATTTTATTTGGAAGGGAGAGTTACAGTGAGGTATCTTCCATCTGCTGATTCCCCAAATGGCCGCAAGGCTTGGAGCTGGGCTGGGCCAAAGCCAAGAGCTTCATTCTGGTATCCCATGTAGGTGGCGTGGGCTCAAGTACTTGGGCCATCTTCCCCTGCTTTCCCAGGTGCATTAGCAGGGAAGTGAATCAAAAGTGGAGTGGCTGGGTCTCCAGCTGGTGCCCATGTAGGATGTTGGCATCGTATAATCTCAACTCCTAATATAGTTAAGTGTTTTTTTTTTTTTTCGAGGTGAGTAGAAATAGTGTGATTAAGCATTATATTTACTAATACAGGGTTTCATTCTACTTTCAATTGTTATTACAGCAAGAACCATCTTCGTACACAAGAACTGGTACACAGTAAATGTGACTGTCTTTATAATCAGTTTAAAATAAACACGGGATAGTCATGAAAGAGAAATGTAAATCCAGGGATAAGTAGCCAGAATTATGCTCTCTTGGTGGATTTGGAGACAGAATTGTCTTGTGTATTTAGGTAGTAGCTGACTATCAGGAATAGTTGGAAGGGGTGCTGAAGTTGTGGGGTATGACATAGTGGTAAGGCCTGTGGCACCGGCATCCCATATGTGTGCTGCTTTGAATCCTGGTTGCTCTATTTCCTATCCAGCTCCCTGCTAATGTGCCTGGGAAAGCAGTGGAAGATAGCCCAAGTTCTTGGGCCCCTGTATCCACTGGGAGACCTGGAAGAAGCTCCTAGATCCTGGCGGGGTCCCTCCTGGCCTGTGTGGCCATTTAGGGAGTGAACCAATGGATGGAAGATCTCTTATCTCTGTGTCTCCTCTCTCTAGCTCTGTCTTTCAGATAAATAAAATCTTTATAAAAAAAAGAAAGGTTGGAAGAATATATACCCTGAAGACTTAGAATCCTCACAAGTGAGGGAGAGAGAGAAAATTAGGTTTAGAGGTAGGAGTGAGTACCTGTGCTAAACTTCCTAAATGAGCTGTCCATCTTTTTTTTTTTTTTCTAGGTCTGTTCCTTAAACCAAGCTACCATAGCTATTGGGGACTTAAGATACACCAGATGAACCAGTCAAGTGAAACATTTCTGCGTGTTTGCTAAATTTCTCCCTTATCCTCATCCATTATCAGTTAAGAATGTAACCAAAAACTACTATATATGCTAGGGCCTGACAACAAATATGAAGTTGTCTTAATTAGATTGTAAACAGCCCTGTGAAAACTCACAGTATTCAGCATCATACTGACAAGACAGATGGTTTAGGTAGAGTTGTGTTGGACAAAGGAGTGACCTTTGTCACTAGAATGTGAGTGCTAAATTACTCAAAGATAAGATAGGTATAGCATTTATCTTTGGTGTTATGTGGTGGGATGGGAGAGGGTTGAAAGAGACTCTTAAACCCAGATTAGATGATAGAAATGTCCTGTACAGTTAAGTCCTAGGGCTTGATTGTGACCAGATGAAATTCCTTAGACTCAGCTGTTGCAAGAGAGATGTAAGATATCTGAGCTATCAGCTGACTTTTTTCTTTTTCAGAGTTTACCCTTACCTGTGTCGGGCCTTAAAAACTTTCGTCAAAGACCGGAAAGAGATCCCTCTTGCCAAGGATTTTTATGTTGCATTTCAAGACCTGCCTACTAGACACAAGTAAGAAAAACTCTTCTTAGAAAAGGAATTCACCAAATAATATTGGTACCATTTAGCTGACAGTCAGAAAATTTGGGAGGTTACACTGATGTGCTATAGCGAGCTGTTTAATATCACACAAATCACATTTGCCTCCTGGGGCCTCAGTTTTTCATATGTAAAATCTTTTGGTTTAGATTTTTTTTTCTACCTAATCATGCAAAAGGTAGATTTCTTGCTGTAAAATTACTTATTCATGCTTGGTAGTGACAAGAATTGAAAAAAATAAAAAGAAAGTACTTATAAATTGATGAATATGGGGGGAGGAATAGTGTTTTGTGTGCACATTTTGTAAACAGATTGGCTTTTTTCTAGTTACACCTGGTTGTACAGAACATTTAGTTTTAGAAAAACATGATTTTCTATGAAGATGGGATGGTAAGTAAAGTGAAGCAGATTCTTATGATTGTTCATTTTATAGCACATTTAAAAAGGGAAGCTTGGGGCAAAAATGAGAAAATAGCACTCAGAACACTTGTAGAGATTTATAAATCTTCTGAATATTTTGTTATCTTAAATACAAAGCTTTCAAATAGTCTTTAGTAATTACGTTAAAAAGATACTATTGAAAGAAATTGAAGTGGTATTTTTGCTCAATCTCGGGTGGCTGAACGCCACTTATCCCTCTAAGAAGTTGGGGGACGCCGACCGCTCGGGGGTCGCGTAACTGAAGTGGTATTTTTGAGAACTAAAACTGCTGAAAATATGTTACGAAATTACCAAGTTTTTCATATAAAATGTATGTGTGAAATAGTTTTTCAACTTCTGAGTATAACATTTTTTCCTTTGATAACTTCATTATGAAAGTAATTAATGATTTCTTAGAAATTGTAGATAAGCAAAAACAGTATATAAAACAAAGCTGAGATTATCCTGTTTGTAATTTTAACTTTATTTGGTGTCCTTTAGTTAGCTTTTCATATTTATTCATCTATATGTTTTGTTGTGAATATGTGTGCACTGTGTAATTTAGGAATAGGGGTGTTGACAAAGAATCGTTTTTTTTCAGTAGTGTCCAAAGAACACTTTGCCTTTTTTTTTAAAGTGTAAATTATCATTGAATTTTCTCATTAGGATGGAAAGATTTCTTAGTTGAGAAATGAATATTTACTAGTGGGATATTTATCTTTAAACAGGATTCGTGAACTCACTTCATCCAGAATTGGTTTGCTCACCCGCATCAGTGGGCAGGTGGTACGGACTCACCCAGTTCACCCAGAGCTAGTGAGCGGAACATTCCTGTGCTTGGACTGTCAGACAGTGATCAAGGATGTAGAACAGCAGTTCAAATACACACAGCCAAATATCTGCCGAAACCCAGTTTGTGCCAATAGGAGAAGATTCTTGCTGGATACAAATAAATCGAGATTTGTTGATTTTCAGAAGGTATTTCTTTCCTTTTCTTTAGACCAGATTCAGTTCTGATTCCCTTTCTGGCCCTTGCAATTAGTTTATTTAGGTAATGTTAAATTCAGTCTTTATGTGAATTATCGTTGAAAGTGACCATAGAGATGTGTGTTTAGTAGTTAAGATTCCTGTGTCCCATACCAGAATACCTGGGTTTGAATCTCAGTTCTGTATCCTGATTCCAGCTTCCTGCTAATGCAGATCTTGGAAGGGAACAGTGATAGCTCAAGTAATTAGTTTCCTGCCCCCCACTTGGGAGAGCTGGATTGAGTTCCTAGCTCCTGGCTTTGGCACCTGGCCTAGTCTGTCATTGTGGGCATTTGGGGAGTGAACCAGATGGGAGCACTGTCTGTTTGTCTCTCTTTCTTCCAAATAAATATGAAAGGGGAGAAAGGAAAGAAATATATTTGTCAAAGAATAAACAGTAGCTATTATGATAATGATGAAGAAGAATTGGAGTTAAGAAAACTTAGGAGAAGTAGCAATATATTAGTATAAAACTTTGAATTGGTTAAAAAAAAAGCATGAGTGAATGGACAGGCTAAGATGGAAGCTATGAGATGATCATGATTGAAGTGTTAAGATCCAAATTGGAGGTCAGCTGAGAGATGATTTCATATGAAGCCTATAGGTGTTTGGATCCTTAAATCTTAGTTGACAAGTTCAGCACTGTCTGTAAGAATTGGAGATACAGCTATATTATTTAAGAGGCAAAGTCCTCATCTCCTGGTTCATTCCCCAAATGCCCAGGATGCCTGGATTGGGCCAGGCTGAACCTAGGATCTGGGAATTCAGTCCATTTGTACTTGATGGGTGGCAGGAACTCAACCACTTGAACCATCACCTGCTACATTCCAGGATGTGCTTTAGCAGGAAGTTGGAATCAGGAGCAGATTCCTGACTTGAAGTCAGGTACTCTGATTTGAAGACCAAACACTGACTCAGATTTTCTTTTCTTTTTTTTTTTTTCTTTTTTTTTTTTTTTTTCCAGGGGAAATTTAATGGGACAGTGTTTAATAAATCTTAACAGGTAGTTTTAGTTGCCTGGGTAAGAAGCGATGGTAGTAAGAATGAAGAGGAGGAGTCAGCATCATGGCTCAGGGTTGAACCACCACCTGTGATGCTGGTATTTCCATATGAGCACCAGTGTGAGTCCCAGCTACTCCACTTCTGATCCAGCTCTATGCTAATGTGCATGGGAAAGCAGTGGAAGATGGCTCAAGCATTTGGGCCCCTGATGCCCATGTGGGAGACCTGGATGGGGTTCCAGATTCCTACCTTCAGCCTGCCACAGTCCTGTCCGTTGGGGCCACTTCGGAAGTGAACCAGCAGGTGGAAGATCTCTTCCTGTCTCTTCCTATCTCTAACTCTGCCTTTCAAATAAATGTATAATTAGAGGTGAGGGGAGATCTTTCATCTGCTGGTTCACTCCCTAAATGGCCACAATGACCAGGGCTGGGCCTTGCTGAAGTCTGCAGCCAGGAGCTTCTTCCGGGTCTCCCATCTTCCATTGTTTCCCTAGGCTTACTAGCAGGGAGCGGGATTGAAAGTGGAGCAGCCAGGACATGAACCAGCACCCATATGGCATGCCAACACCGTGGATCGAGGTGTAACCAACCCACTGTGCCACAGCACCGACTCCAATAAATTTCTAAAAAAGAGAGAGAAGCTCTCAGACCTTGGTAAATTTCTATAGGATATGCAAAGAAGAGAAGCTTTAGCATGGAGAAATGATCAGAGTAAAACGAGTAAAGTTGAATTCTGTTTTTCTTAAGGCAGTTTTCTTAAGCTTAATTTTCTTAAGCCAATCTGATAATTTATAAGAAGCATCAATACTTTAGGAGAGAGTTTATTAAAAGAACATGATGCGGGCCATGTGTTGTGGCACAGCAGGTTGAACCACTGCTTCAAATGCCTGCATCTCATATTGGAGTGCTAGTTCAAGTCATGGCTGCTCCATGTCCAGTCTGGCATTCCTGCTAATGCATCCTGAGAGGCAGCAGATGGTGGCTCAAGTGCTTGGTCCCCTGCCATTATGGGAGACTTGGATGAAGTTGAGGCTCAGCCCTGGTTGTTGGCAGGCATTTGGTGAGTGAACCAGAGGATGGAAGATAACTGTGTGTCTACCACATGATGTGACTGTGAGATACAAAGCATGTGTCTAGACTAGGTCTTGGTTTGGGGGAAAGAACATAACTATAATAAAGGATGTTCTTGGAGCTGACATTTGGTACAGCAGTTAAGAAGCCACTTAGGGGGCTGGTGCTATGGTGTAGAAGATAAGCCGCCGCCTGAAACAGCATCCCATGTGGACATTGGTTTGTCTCAGCTGTTCCGCTTACGATCCAGCTCCCTGCTAATGTGCCCGGGAAAGCAGCGGAGGATGGCCCAAGTGCTTGGTGCCCTGCATCCACATGAGATTCCTGGAAGTAGCTCCTGGCTCCTTGCTTCAGACTGGTCCAGTTCCGACTCTTGGGACCATTTGGGGAATAGACCAGGAGATGGAAAATCTCTCTCTCTCTCTGTATCTCCCTCTCTCTCTGTAACTCTGAATTTCAAATAAATAAAAATTTTTAAAGTTTTTTAGAAAGCTACTTTGGAGCCGGGTTAAGCTACTGCCTGCAAAAATGCACCTGGGAAAACTGGATGATGGCCTAAGTGCTTGGTCCCCTCCCACTCATGTGTGCAATCAGGATGGAGTTTCTGGCTTCTGGCTTCGACCTGGCTCAGCCCTGCCCAATTGAGGCCTTTTGAGAGGTCAGCCAGTGGATAGAAGATTTCTCACTATCTGTCTATCTTGCAGTGTCATTTTGCCTTTCAAATTAAAAAAAACACAAGCCACTTGGGACACCTGTTTCTATATCAGAATGTCCAGGCTTATGTCTTGACTTTGATTCCGATTCCCTCTTCCTGCTAACTACACTTTATGGGAAGCTGCAGATGATGCCTTGAGTTCTGGGTCCCACTGCCACCCATGTGGGAGACCTAGATTGAGTTCAGACCTATGGCTACAGCCTTGCCCAACTCCAGTTATAAGTACTTGGGGAGTATCCTTCCCTCATCTCTGCCTTTCAAATAAAATAAAGTTGATTTTGACAACTGGGGACATTTGATAGTGGAAGATATTAACGGGGTTAACCATTGTTTAATTCTCTAGTGTGATAGTGGTATTACATAAAAGATTGTCTTTATTTTAGAAATAAGTGCTAAAATATTCTGGGCAAAGTTTTGATGTTTATACTTTAAAATAGTACTGTAAAACTCCATTAGCGTCTACCTGTTATGGTTAACAATTGTTGCATTGCAGTGGAGGGTATAAAGGTATGTTTGAATTTTTTTTTTTTTTTTTTTTTTTGACAGGCAGAGTGGACAGTGAGAGAGAGACAGGGAGAAAGGTCTTCCTTTGCCGTTGGTTCACCCTCCAGTGGCCGCCGTGGCCGGCACGCTGCGGCCAGCGCACCGCGCTGATCCGAAGCCAGGAACCAGGTGCTTCTTGCTGGTCTCCCATGGGGTGCAGGGCCCAAGCACTTGGGCCATCCTCCACTGCACTCCCGGGCCATAGCAGAGAGCTGGCCTGGAAGAGGGGCAACTGGGACAGAATCCAGCGCCCCGACTGGGACTAGAACCCGGTGTGCTGGTGCTGCAAGGCGGAGGATTAGCAGATTGAGCCGCGGCGCCGGCCTGAAATTTTTTTTATAAAATTCACTTGAGAAGTTTAGGAGAAGTGAAACAAAATAGATATTTACAGGAGTTATTTGGAACACAGGGAAAGAAAACCATTATTTTTAAGAGTAAAGTTTTTCAATTTTGTAAGTTCATTAAACATAGCTCCCATCTACTGGTTCACTCCCCAGATGCCCACAACAGAAAACAGTTGAGAACACATTCTAGCTCTCCCCTGTGGGTGACAAAACCTAATGACTTACAACATTATTGCTGCCTCTTACTGTCTCCATTATTAATGAAGGTAGTCAAGCCTTAGGCAGGTATTGAACCTAAGTACCCTAATATAAAACAAATGTGTCTTAACTGGCATCTTCACAGCTAGGCCAAACACTTATTCCTGAAGGGTTTTTTTGTTGTTAAAAAGCAATTTATTCCCCCCCTCCCCCCGCCCCCAAAGAAACCTTTTATTTAAGAAATACAAACTTCATGCATTTCCCTAAAGGTTTTTAATAGAGGTGATCTCTCACCAAATTGAGTTTGACTAAAATAGGATTAAGGGTGGGAATTTTTAGGATGAATGTTGACAGATTAGAAAAGACCATTAGTGGTATGGGAGTTTGGCATAGCAGTTAAGATGCTACTTGGGACATTCCCATTCCATGTTAGAGTACTTGAGTTTGAGTCCCAGCTCTGCTTCTGTCAACTTCCTGCTAATGTGTGTGCACCCTGGGAGGCAGGAGTCATGGCTAAAGTAGTTTGATCTTTTGTTTTTAAGATTTATTCATTCATTTATTTAAAAGGCAGAACAACAGAGATCTTTCATGTGGTGGTTCACTCCCTAAATGTCCAGCACTACCAGGGATGGGCCAGACTGAAGCCAGCAGCCAGCAACTGCATCCAAGTCTCTCACATGGATGGCAGGGGCCCAAGTATTTGTGCTATTAGCCTATGCCTTCTCAGAGACATTAGCTGGAAGCTGAATTGGAAGCAGAGTAGCTGGGAATCCCCACTGGCACTCTTGATGTGGGATGCCATCATTACAAGCAGCAGCTTAAACCTGCTATGTTACAACGTTGGCTGCAATTAATTGAGTTTCTCCCACTTGTGGGACACTTGGATTGGTTGGGTTCCTAGCCTCATCCCAACCCTGCCCAAGCCATTTGGGAAGTACCAGTGGAAGGTAAGGAGAGCACACTATCTGCCTCTTAAGTAACTTTAAAAAAAGGGGCTGGCACTGTGGCATAGCAGGTAATGCCACCACCTGCAGTGCCAGCATCCCATATTAGGTGCCGGTTTGAGACCAGCTGTTCCACTTCCTATCCAGCTATGGCCTGGGAAAGCAGTAGAAGATGGCCCAAGTCCTTGGGCCCCTGCAACAGCATGGGAAGACCTGGAGGAGGCTCCTGGCTTTGGATCAATGCAGCTCTGGCCGTTGTGGCCAGTTGGGGAATGGACCAGCAGATAGAATACCTCTTTGTCTTCTTCGCCTTTGCTTCTCTGTGTGTGTAACTCTGACTTTCAAATAAATAAAATATTTTTTTTAAAAAAAAGCCCTTGAAAAAAACTTTAAGCAGTAAGATGGTTCAAAATAAACACTTTGTTACGTACGGCAGTTAATTTGTATTGCATGGCATCATTCTTGGCTGTTTGTTGCAGGTTCGCATTCAGGAGACTCAAGCTGAGCTTCCTCGAGGGAGTATCCCCCGCAGTTTAGAAGTAATCTTGAGGGCCGAGGCTGTGGAATCCGCTCAAGCTGGTGACAAATGTGACTTCACAGGGACATTGATAGTTGTGCCTGACGTCTCCAAGCTTAGCACACCAGGTCAGTAATCTGTGTCTGAAATAAATTCTGTTACCTGAACTGTAGGTTACCTAGCTTTTTATATCTTGTCTTTTTGACCACCAATCAGAAGTTGAGGAAGGCAATATGAAGAAAAAAAATGCCTTTGCTACAAATGATGCTGTTCTGAAAGTTTTCAAAGTTTATGTGAAATCTTTAAATTTATTGCTTTCATTTGATTGATCAGTTTTGGTTCTCAGCACATTTAATGTTAGATCTGCAATGCAACCTACCATTCAATCTTTCAGGAGCACGTGCAGAAACTAATTCCCGTGTCAGTGGTGTTGATGGTTATGAGACAGAAGGTATTCGAGGACTCCGGGCTCTTGGTGTCAGGGACCTTTCTTACAGGCTGGTCTTTCTTGCCTGCTTTGTTGCACCAACAAACCCAAGGGTAAGTCTTAATGTGGCTGAGTTTAAAAAACACCTCTTCTTAAGCTGCCAGAATTAAAAGTAGGGGTTTGAGGTTTAATTTGATTCTTCACATTTAAAACTAATTCTTAGATTTTCCTGAAGAGCTCAGTGCTTTAAATGCCATGCATATTATCAGTATTGTTTTTGGTTTTGTGTTGTCATAGTTCCTGTGTCCTGAATAAATAAAGTTTAGCAGCAATGTGGGAAGTGAAGTTAATTGCTGTTTCTGAGGGTGATGGTTTCCTGGCGAAACTGTCATTCAGTTAACTTAGTTCTGTGTCCTGAGTGGGAAAGGGTTTAGAAAATAACCCAGTATATATTTTTTAAGATTTATTTTATTTATAAGTTAGAATTAGAGAGGGAGAAACATCTGTTGATTTTATTCCCCATATGGTTGGAATGCCAGGACTGGGCCAGGCTGAAGCCAGGAGTTAGAATTCTCCTCCAGATCTCCCACTTATTCTCCAGATCTCTCCAAGCACTTGGGCCATCCCTCCACTGCTTTCCCTGGCACATTAGTAGGGAGCTGGGTTGGGAGTGGAGCAGCTGGGTCTTGAACCAGTGCACATGTGGGATGCTGGCGCTGCAGTCAGCAGCTTAACCCGGTATACCACAGTGCCTGTCCCAATAATCCAGTATTAGAAAAGGGATGAACATAATCTGCTCTTCAAATAAATCAGTGATTAGCATTCTATGGCTCATCTCTTGAGTATTCATATCCATTCTAAATAATATTTTGAAATAGTGATAGCTGTCTTAAAATTTTTATTTATTTGAAAGGCAGAGTTAGAGAAAAGAAGAGACAAAGAGAGAGATCTTCCGTCCTCTGGATCAGTCCCCAAATGGCTGTAACTGCCAGGGCTGGCCCAGGCTAAAGTCAGGAGCCTGGAGCTTCTGGGTCTCCCACATGGGTGCAGAGACCCACGGACTTAGACTGACTTTGCACTGCTTTCCCAGGTGCATTAGCAGGAAGCTAGCTGGATGGGAAGTGGAACAGATTCAAATTAGCAGTGCCCATATGGGATGCCAGTGCTGCAGGTAGTGGCTTAACCTCTATACCACAGCATTGGTCCCTCGTGATAGCTTTTTTCAACTGAATGGATAATGACAAAGCCTTAAGTATTTCTTGTAAACTGAGGTCTTATTAACTTTAGGAATTAAAAAAAAATAATAATGGAACTTTATAGTCAAATTATGTTGACTTACCAAGTCTATTTTCTGTTTGTAGTGAAGTTTTTTCTTAATATTATTTTGGATGCTTTTTTTTTTTTTTTAAAGATTTATTTATTTGAAAGGCAGAGTTACAGAGAGGGAGAGGCAGAGAGAGAAAAGTCTTCCATCCACTGGTTTGCTCCCCAAATGTCTGCAACAGCTGGAGTTGGGCCAAGCCAGGAACTTCCTCCAGGTCTCCCACGTGGGTACAGGGGCCCAAGAACTTGGGCCATCTACTTCTGCTTTCCCAGGCCATAGAAGAGAGCTGGGTCGAAAGTAGAGCAGCAGGGAGTCAAACTGGCGCGCCCGTTAAGGGATGCCAGCGCTGCAGGCGGAGGCTTATCCCACTACACTACAGCGCCCGCCCCTTGGCTTCTTCTTTACTAATATTTTTTTCCTTTTTTCTCCATCCCTCAGTTTGGAGGGAAAGAGCTCAGAGATGAGGAACAGACAGCTGAGAGCATTAAGAACCAAATGACTGTGAAGGAGTGGGAGAAAGTATTTGAAATGAGTCAAGATAAAAATCTATACCACAATCTTTGTACCAGCTTGTTTCCTACTATACATGGTAAGAGTTCTTCCGTTTGTGGCTGAAGCTTAAAATCAGCATAATGATTATAAACAGCATTAATGTTTTTATATATACAATGATTGTAAAGCACTAAGTCATATGAAAAATTTTTAGTGGATTTGGTAGGAGTCATTTACAAAAGGACAGATAATTATGATTCAACTTAGATGAACGACCCAGAATAGATAGATGCAAGGAGGCAAAGTAGAACAGAGGTTATCAGGTACTGTAGAAGTTGGGGAAATAGAGTTAGTATTTAATGGATAGAGTTTCTGTTTGAGATAATGAAAAAGTTCTGGAAAAGGGATAGTAATTGTTAAATAATTTAACATTAACACCAGGTAACTGACACACTTAAAAAGGTTTAAAACGGTAAATTTTATGTATATGAGGATACTTCAAAAATTCTTAGGAAAATGGAATTGAAAGTATTAATATTTTGGTACAAAGATTTTTTTCATAATGCATGGAAAATAGATATGGAAAAACTATGCATGGATTTCAAAAAATTTTACACCACAATAAACTCCATATTTTTGTATCTTTGTCATGAAATTCTTGAAATGTCCTTGTATTTTGTCAGAAAATTTTTAAAATAAAATTTGTTTAGTCTTTTCCTTACCTTATGGCAGAACTGCACTTTAAATACATAAACTAGTAACAGTCATTTAGTATCATGTTCAAGTATTATGTATTGTACAAAACTGCTGTACTTTTGTGTGACTGTAGCACAATGAGATTGTTGACAATAGCTTCATCAAAAATAGATGGACTATCAAAATGGTACAATCAGTAGAAGATAAAAATTTTTCAGTTTCACTGTAATCTTATGGGACCCCCATAGTATATGCTTGTATATTCTTGACCAAAACCTTAATGAGGTTGGCTCATGTCGCTCCTGCCAGCTGCTCACTATTATTAAATCCCCTTCATGTATTGAAAGATAAAATTAAATATTCAGGTTTGTTCTTTCACCCTTTAACTTTTTTTTTTTTTTTTTTTTTTAAGGTTTATTTTTGTTTATTTGAAATACGGAGTTACAGAGAGAGGTAGAGGTAGAGAAGTCTTCCATCCTCTGGTTCACTCCCCAAATGGCCACTATGGCTGGAACTGAGCCGGTCCGAAGCCAGGAGCTTCTTCCGGGTCTCCCATGTGGGTGCAGGGGCCCAAGGACCTGGGCCATCTGATGCTTTCCCAGGCCTTGGCAGAGAGCTATATCAGAAATGGAGCAGCAGGAACTAGAACTGGCAACCAAATGGGATGCGTGCTTCAGGCTGGGGCTTTAACCCACTGTGCCACAGTGCTGGCCCCAACCCTTTAACTCTTCTGTCCTTGTTGTCCCTACTTAATTGGAATTGTAGAAAACACTCATAAGGTTATGAGTATTTCTGTTGGGTAAATATTTTCAGTTATTTAAAATTAACTTTTTTTTTCTGTCTGCACCTTTGATCAGTGGAACAATTGAAACCTTTTATGTTAACTCTTCATAGATATTAGACTATTCCCTTGCAGTGAGTCTATGTCAACATTTTTATGCTTTATACTCCCCTCATAAGTTAATCAATTGCTGTGCAACCTACTAACTTGAAACAACAAGCATTACCTGAACAGTCTGTGGGTCAGAATTTAGAGAGCCTTACCTGAATGATTCTGGTTCCAGATCTCTCACTGAAGTTGCAGTGAAGACATTGGCAGAGCCTTTTGTTGTCTGAAGACTTGACTGGGGATAGAGGAACCACTTTGAAGGAGGCTTACTCAGATGGCTTACCAGTTAGTACTAGTTGTGAACCAGTACATGGATATGGGAGGGCTCTTTGAGTATTTTCATGACATAGCAGCTTGCTTTTTACAGAGCACTTGATACAAGGGAGCAAAATAAGGAGGAAGTAAAATGTCTCCTGACCTAGGCTCAGAAGTTATAGACCTTTACTTCTGTGTGCTATTTGTTAAAAGCAAGTGCAGCTGACACTCATGGAAAAAGAACTAAATTTGATCACTTACACTGAGGCATGTCAAACAACTTGCGGGTTATTTGAAAACCACCATACCCTCAAAACATTTTGCATCTTTAAGTTTTTGGGGTGGGTTTTTTTTTTTTTTTTTTTTGAGAGAATTTTATTTTACAGAAAATTCACAAAGAATTAACAAAATTTAGTGAATACCTCTTATTGATAATCAGCAGACTCAAGTGGATTAATAATGTCACTTCTCATATAATACCTGTTTCCATTTAGTTTTTAGGCTGGCTTTGCACACTGTATTTCGTTTTAGCGGATCTGGAAATAAGGCAGCATGCGTAAAACAAATTTGCTAAATATTTTAAATTACATAGTCTTCTACATTGATAAGACTTCAATTTAAAAACTATCTGCAGAGACTGGTGCCGTGACACAATAAGTTAAGCCTCCACCTGCAGTGCCAGCATCCCATATGGGTGCTGGTTCAAGTCCCAACTGCTCCACTTCCAATCCAGCTGCTCCCTGCTGGTGTCCTAGGAAAGCAGTGGAAGGTGGCCCAAGTGTGTTGGCCCTTGTACCCGTGTCAGGACCCAGAAGAGGCTCCTGGCTGCAGGTCTGTCCAGCCCTAGCTGTTGGCAGCCATTTGGGGAGTGAACTAGTGGATGGAAGAACTCTTCCTGTCTTTCCCTCTGTCTAACTCTGCCCCTCAAATAAATAAATACATAAATCTTTTAATTTTTTAAAATTTATCGGCCAATTAAATGCCTTTCCATTACTGAATATAAAGGATTTTGCACTGGATGGAACTCAAAATGCATAAAGATACTGTCATAGATTTTAAAAGAAAAATGTTATTAGCAGTATAATAAATAAATAATTTTCCAAAGAATATTATATAAGGTACATTAAATGTTTTTAATTCAGGAATATTTTTTACTTATATTTTACCTAATACAGTTTAAAACACCAAAGCACTGACTGAATAAGAAAAGACCATTTTAAAATAATAATGGATGGTAGCATGTATCATTTAAGGATAAAGGGAAGATGGACTGTGCTTTCATTTGTAAATAATGTTCTCAATCCAAATAATTCTGTGTTTCCATTATATTTGGATGCCAAGATTGTTTTATTGGTGAATAAGAGACTGTTCTTTTACTGATGGCTTCTAATTTTACTTTTGGCTCTTCTGGATATCTCAAGACATTTCCAGTATGCAGCAGAAGCTCAATATGAGGTGACCAAAAGGAATCCCTAATTATGTTATAGGGATCACGAGAAATATTATTAATAGAAATCTTTTTAACACTTCCCTTAGGCAGAGGTAAATGGTCTTCTAGAAACTCACCCAAGGTAATCAATAGTTTCTCCTTATATTTTATGTTAAACATTTTAATTTTCAGCTTATTAGAGATTTGTTAAAATATTTATTTATTTGAGAGGCAGAGAGAGGTTTTCCACCTGCTGGTTCACTTCCAAATGGCCACAATGGCTGGAGATGGGCTAGTCAGACACCAGGAGCCAGGAGCTTCTTTCTGGTCTCCCAAATAGGGGTCCAAAGACTTGGGCCGTCTTCTACTGCTTTCCCAGGCCATAGCAGAGAGCTGGATCAGAAGTGGGGAAGCCAGGACTCTAACCGGCACGCATATGGTTTGCCAGCACTGCAGGCAGCGGCTATACCCACTATGCCACAGCACTGGCACCTATTAGAGATTCTTGGTTCAGAAAATGTCACAACTTAATTTTTCAGTTTACCATGTAGTACGTTAAGAAATCCCATTATTTGTTCAACCAAACACTCTTTCTCCCTTCATAAGTTTCCTTTAATTTTTTCATGTTTTGAATAGCAGATAAGACTCTCTAAAGATGATTTTTTTTTTTTAAGATTTATTTATTTATTTGAAAGTCAGAGGTACACAGAGAGAGGAGAGGCAGAGAGAGAGAGGGAGAGGCGTTCCATCAGCTGGTTCACTCCCCAGATGGCCATAACGGACAGAGTTGCACTGATCCGAAGCCAGGAGCCAGGAGCTTCTTCCAGGTCTCCCACACAAGTGCAGGTGCCCAAGGACTTGGGCCATCTTCTACTGCTTTCCTAGGCCATAGCAGAGAGCTGGATCGGAAGAGGAGCAGCTGGTACTAGAACCAGTGCCCATGTGGGATGCTGGCGTGTCAGGCCAGGGCGTTAACCTGCTGCACCACAGTGCCAGCCCCGATGCCTCAAGCATTGAAACTCTTCTTTTCCTGTTAACAGAACATCTTCAGTTAAGGGAATAATTATTTCAGGTGCTTCTTTGTGCTATTTACCAAATTCAGCAGTCAGACATTTCACTTGCATGAATATTTGAATCAGTGAGAGTGTCACTTCTTGTAAGCAGTAGTTCTGCCATTCTTCCTTACTTTTCCTTGATTTTTTTTTTTTTTTTTTTTTTGACAGGCAGAGTGGACAGTGAGAGAGAGACAGAGAGAAAGGTCTTCCTTTTGCCATTGGTTCACCCTCCAATGGCCACTGCGGCTGGCGCGCTGCGGTCGGCGCACCGCGCTGATCTGATGGCAGGAGCCAGGTACTTCTCCTGGTCTCCCATGGGGTGCAGGGCCCAAGCACCTGGGCCATCCTCCACTGCACTCCCTGGCCACAGCAGAGAGCTGGCCTGGAAGAGGGGCAACCTGGACAGAATCCGGTGCCCCGACCGGGACTAGAACCTGGTGTGCCGGCGCTGCAAGGCGGAGGATTAGTCTAGTGAGCCGCGGCACCGGCCTGTTCTTCCTTATTTTTCCATGTTTCTTGACATTATTTTAATAAGTTCTTTAATGTCTGCAACAGTTTCCACATCAGTTGTACTACTGCCTGAATCCAGATCTTGCTGGTTCACTGATGTGTGATTTTTTTTTTATATATCTTTTCATAAGAAAGATATTACAGAGACAAACCTTAGGGCACTGCAGCCCTCAGATTGCCTAAATATTTGCATAGTCAGCCTTCACCTGGATTTTTAACTTTTTTTTTTTTTTTTTTTTTTTTTTTTTTTTTTTGACAGGCAGAGTGGATAGTGAGAGAGAGAGATCTAGAGAAAGGTCTTCCTTTTGCTGTTGGTTCACCCTCCAATGGCTGCCGCGGCTGGCGCGCTGTGGCAGGTGCACCACGCTGATCCAAAGGCAGGAGCCAGGTGCTTCTCCTGGTCTCCCATAGGGTGCAGGGCCCAAGGACTTGGGCCATCCTCCACTGCACTCCCGGGCCACAGCAGAGAGCTGGCCTGGAAGAGGGGCAACCGGGACAGAATCCAGCGCTCCGACTGGGACTAGAACCCGGTGTGCCGGTGCCGCTAGGCGGAGGATTAGCCTATTGAGCCACGGCTCTGGCCAACTTTCTAATTTTTTTTTTTTTTACATTTATTTGAAGCGCAGAGTTAGAGACAGATAGCAAGATCTTCCATCCACTGGTTCACTCCCGAAATAGCTGCAACGGTTGGAGCTGGGCCAATCTGAAGCTAGGAGCCAGGAGCTTCTTCCAGGTCTCCCATGTGGGTTCAGGTGTACAAGCACTTGGGCTAGTCTCTGCTGCTTTCCCAGGTCATTCCCAGAGAGCTGGATTGGAAATGGAGCAGCTGGGACTCAAACTGGTGCCCATATGGGGTGCAGGCACTGCAGGCAGCAGCTTTACCTACTATACCACGGCACTGGCCCCTTTAAGGTTTATTTATTTGAAAGGCAGTGTTAGAAGGAAATATAGAGAAAGTATCCACCTGCTGGTTCATCTCCCACATGCATGCAGGGGCCCAGGGACTTATGTCATCTTCTGCTGTTTTCCCAGGTACATCAGCAAGGAGCTAGATTGTAAGTGGAGCAGCTGGCACTCAAAGTGGTGCCTATATGGAATGCCAGCATTGCAGGTGGCAGCTTCATCTGTTATACCACAATGCTCATAACTTCCTATTTTTTAAGAATGGATGGAAGACCTTTCTCTCTCCCTTTCTGTCTGTAACTCTACTTCTCAAAAAAAAACTTAAAAAAAAAAATCAGTTTGTGGGGCGGGGGAAGGGGAGGAAAAAAAATCATTTTGTATAAATATGCCAGTACTTTGTTGATGGAGTTGACAGATAACAATCCTTCAAAAAAATTTCCTTTAATAGCATAATACTCTAAAATAATTGTAGGCTTCCTTCTTACTGATTTTATGAATAGGTTTTAGATAGAAGCAGCTATAGATTGCATTCAGCGTCTTATTTAATCCATATCAGTTCCGTTAGCCTGTATTTAGGTGATAAAAAAAGAAATGTCATAAACCATTTCCTTAAACTTTTTTTTTGGTCAGGGGGTGTTTACTTGAAAAGCAATTAAAGATAGAGATTTTCCATCTGCTGCTTCACTCCCTAAATGGCTGCAGTGCCTGGGGCTGGGCCAGACCAGAACCAGGAACCAGGAACTCCATCCAGGTTACCCGTGTGGGTAACAGGGGCCTTCTTTCACTGCCTTCCCACGCACATTAGCAAGGAACTGGATTGGAAGCAGAGCAGTTAGGGACTCAAACCAGGGTTCGTTTGGGATGCCAGTGTCTTAGGCAGCACCTTAACCCTGTGAACCACAACTCCAGCCCCATTTCTTCAAATTCTTGATGAAACAACAAGGGCTTTCATTAGAACAAATGTGGTAGACTGTTGTTGAGATAGAGGAAAAATTAAGAGTGTACAGGAAAAAGGAATTAAAAGATGTTTATTTTGGCACAAAAAAAAAAATCCATGCATAGTTTTTCCATGACCCATTCTTAGACCCCTCTTAGTTCAGTTAAGAAGAGAGATGTTTGAGAACTCATACATTGGGAGAGGCTTTGTGTAGGAAGTAGGACTCAAGGACAAGGAAAGGCTGATAGGATGGTGAGCATTGGAATCTGACTTCTGTGGTTCGAGAAGACATTGAAGTAGTTGGGTGACTTAGCACATAGCACAAACCAAGATGGGAAGCCTGGTGTTTTGACTCCAGTCTAATACCTTGCCTCAGCTACCTCTGCCTTTTGGTTGGTAACATGGCTTTGTAGTTTCCTGTGGAAGTGTTTTAACTTCATGTTGAACAATTACTACTTCTTAATCTGTAGCTTTTTTTGATTTTAGGCAATGATGAAGTAAAACGGGGTGTCCTGCTGATGCTCTTTGGTGGAGTTCCAAAGACAACAGGGGAAGGGACCTCTCTTCGAGGGGACATAAATGTTTGTATTGTTGGTGACCCGAGTACAGCTAAGAGCCAGTTTCTTAAGTAAGTGACAACAAAGAAAGTGTGTGTAGTCCTAGACTTGCTGTGCTACCACAAATGTAGTCGGTATACTAGAGTGAGAAAAATGTAAATTGACTGTATAACTCATAAATTAAATATTAGTAAATTTTAAAATTAGATGTAATATTTTGCAATTTTTTTGGAAGAGGGAAAAATTGCCTGATTCCAGTCCTGCCTAGAATTAACCTTTGTATAATCTTTACATAAAAGTCTTAGAATTCATGAATATATATTTGTTGTTATAAATCTCAGTGTACATATTTTTATATTAATGTACTCTAAACATTTTCCCATATTTATTTTTATAATTGCCTTTTTTGTTGTTGGCATATACTAAAGATTATTTCCCTAACGCTGTGAGACATTTTAACAGGGTAATTTATCGTAGTGATTACACATTGATAATCATAAATGTATTCATACATTTTGTTTGTTTGCTTTGGGGAAATTCCTATGTATAGAATTGCTGAAACTAAGAATACAAAAAAAATCTTTAAGATTTATTTATTTGAAAGTCAGAGTTATACACAGAGAGAGAGGGAGGGAGGGAGGGAGGGAGAGGTCTTCCATCTGCTGGTTCACTCCCCAGATGGCCGCAGTGGCCAGAGCTGCTGTAATCCAAAGCCAGGAGCCAAGAGCCACCTCCAGGTCTCCCATGTGGATGTAGGGGCCCAAGAGCTTGGGCCATCCTCCACTGCTTTCCCAGGAAGTGGAGCAGCTGGGACTTGGACCGGTGTCCATGTGGGATGCCAGTACCGCAGTCAGCAGCTTCACTCACTGTACTACAGCACCAGTCCTCCAAGTGGCATCTTAATAACTACACCAAACACCCACCTGTATTTCCAAACTCAACCAGGTGCTGAAAACCTGCTACATTCTGGGTGGGGTGTGTGTGAGAGATAGAAATGTTTGTCTTGGCTGCATCCAGATGGGCATGTGAATTAAACCCTTTTTTTCAGGGAGGCAAGCAAAAACTCTCAGCTTTAGTAACATGCTGAACTCATTGTAGGTGAAAACATTGAGCCATGAGTATTAAAACTAATCTGTTTGCCGAAAACACAAGAAAAGCTTCATATGACATTAAGATGCCTTTCTTTTAATTGTTTTGGCAATTTAACATGATACTGCTATATATCATAGAACATTTCTAGTTATTTTGGAGCTTTTATAATTAAGTAGTTCCTTTGTTATGATTAGATTGAGGATGATAGTTCTATGTTAAAGAGGGATACTTTTTTTCCCCCTTCTGTTCTCATTTCTACTCAAAAAAACAACACAGAAACCTGTCTGTAATCTTGCCTCTTGTAGCAGTATTATATTGTATGTGATTGTATTGGGCAGAAATAGCTTTTTATAACTGGCTTTTTTAACATCTTTATTGTAGTATGGTTTACATGTCATAAAATTCGTTGCCTTAAAATGTACAGTTTAATGTTTTTTTAGCATTTCCCCAGGATTATATAACCATTATCAAACTAAGTTTAGAAAATTTTCATTAACCAAAAAGAAATTCTGTACCCAATAGCTGTCATCCTGCATTGTTCCCCCAGCCATGAACAACTGCTAATCTGCTTCACTGTCTCTATTGGAACATGTTATCTAAGCCTGACTGGCTTCCACTTAGTATAATGTTTTCAAGGTTCAGCCATGTTGTAGAATTTATCAGTGCTTCGTATAAGCCTCATATCAGTGCTTCATTTCCTTTTATTGCCAAATAACATTCTGTCCTGTGGATATACCACACTTAATTTATTTCCCAGTTGTGGGCATTTAACTTGTTTCTACTTTTTAGCTTTTAAGAATAATACTGCTATGAGCAATGACTAATTTTTTTTCAATTTTTTAGAATTGTGATAAAATACATGTAAGAATTGTTATTTTAACCATTTTTAAGCATGCAGTTCAATGGCATAAAGTACATTTATGTTGTGTAGCCATCATCCATCTGTAGTTTTTTCATCTTCCCAAATTGAAACTGTATTCTTAAAGATTCTAAATGAATAAGTATGATTTTTTTGAAAGGCACAGGAAGATCTTCTGTATTGATTCACTCCCCAAATGCTTGAAGCAGCTGAAACTGGCTAGACTGAAGCTGAGATAGACATTCCATTCTGGTCTACTATTTGGGTGGCAAGAACCCAGGTTCTATTATCTGTTGCCTTACAAGTGCATTAACAAGAAGCTGGATTGCAAATGCAGTAGCTGGGACTTTGATGGGATATAGGCATCTCAAGTGGTGGCTTAAGCCTATCCTTTTTGTTTCTAGCTTGTTTGACATAGTATAGTATCTTCAAGCTTTATCCAATAACATGTGCCAGAATGTCTTTAAGGCTAATACTCCTTTGTGTATATACACTGTCTTTTATGTCATCCATAAATGTACATATGGGTAGTTCTACCTTTTACCTTGTGTAAATACTGTTATTGTGAATATTGGCCTGTCAGATATCTGAGTCTCTGCTTTCAATTATTCAATTATTTCAATTATTTTAAATAGTTTTCACTTGTAAATTTAGGTCTTTCCATTTTGAATTAATTTTTGTATGTGATGTCCATGATGTCCACCTTCATATGCATAGAGGTATCCAGTTGACTCAACGCTAAGACTGTACTTTTTCTTACAGAATTGCTTTGGTACCCTTGTTGAAAATGAATGGACCATAAATGTCAGTTTATTTCTGAACATTTAGTTATATTCCATTAACCTCTCTTAGGGTGTCTTCAACAAATCCATTGAAAATGCTTATCGGCTGGCACCGCGGCTTAATAGGCTAATCCTCCACCTAGCAGTGCCGGCACACCGGGTTCTAGTCCCGGTCGGGGCACCAGATTCTGTCCCGGTTGCCCCTCTTCCAGGCCAGCTCTCTGCTGTGGCCAGGGAGTGCAGTGGAGGATGGCCCAAGTACTTGGGCCCTGCACCCATGGGAGACCAGGATAAGTACCTGGCTCCTGGCTTCGGATCAGCGCGGTGCGCCGGCCGCAGCGCGCCAGCCGTGGCGGCCATTGGAGGGTGAACCAATGGCAAAAGGAAGACCTTTCTCTCTCTCTCTCTCACTATCCACTCTGCCTGTAAAAAAAATAAAATAAAATAAAAAATAAAAAAACATTCTTATCAAAAAGTTAGGAATGAATTGAAAATTTTTAGAACCAAAATAAGTTCATCTTTTAATTCTGTTTCAACAAACTTTGGAAAGCCTGCTCATAAGTCCTTTTCTTCCTTCCTTCCTTCCTCCCCTCCCCTCCCCTTCCCTCCCCTCCCCTCCCCTTTTTGATTTATTTTATTTCTTTTAAAGAGTTACCGAGAGAGGTAGAAACAGAGAGAGGTCTTCCATCCACTGATTGACTCCCCAGATGGTTGCAACGGCTGGAGCTCAGCTGATCTGAAGCCAGGAGCTTATTACAGGTCTCTCACATGGATGTTGCTTTCCCAGGCACATTGGCAGGTAGCTGGATCAGAAGTAGAGTAGGGGCCGGCGCTGTGGCACAGCGGGTTAAAGCCATGGCCTGCAGTGCTGGCATCCCATGTAGGTGCCAGTTCGAGTCCTGGCTGCTGCGCTTCCTATCCAGCTCTTTTCTGTGGCCTGGGAAATCAGTAGAAGATGGTTCAAGTCCTTGGGCCCCTGTACCCATTGGGGAGACCTGCAGAGAGGCTCCTGGCTTCAGATCAGCTCTGCTCTGGCCATTGCCGTTACTTGGGGGAGTGAACCAGTGCATGGAAAACCTCCCTTTCTCTCTGACTCTGCCATGCTTTGCAACTCTGTTTTTGAAATAAATACAATAAAACTTTAAGAAAAAAAAAAAAAAGTGGAGCAGCCAGGACTCGTGCTGGGACACAACCCAGGACTTCAATCCGCTGCACAACAGTGCCTGTCCTGCATGCATATGTCTATCTTAAGGCCAATATTGTGCTTTTTTTAAAAAAAAAAAAAAAGATTTATTTATTTGAAAATCAGAATTATACAGAGAAGGAGAGGCAGAGAGAGAGAGGTCTTCTGTTGGTTCACTCCCCAGTTAGCTGCAATGGCTGGAGCTGCACCAATCTGAAGCCAGGAGCTTCCTCCAGATTTCCCACAGGGTTGCAGGGGTCCAAGCAGTGCCATCTTCTGCTTTCCCAGGCCATAGCAGGGAGCTGGATCGGAAGTGGAGCAGCCGGGAATTAAACCAGTGCCCACATGGGATGCTAGCACTGCAGGTGGTGGCTTTACCCACTACACCACAGTGCCAGCCCCAAGATTTGAATATATTTGAAAAGCCAAAGGCTTCCATTTAGTCTGTGTCATGTGTCTTTATGCCTCATTTCAGGTTAATTGCCACTTTCAGGTGTTCTTTCAGAAATTTTAAACATTCCTTGATGTAACTCCTGCCAGTTGGTATTACTAGAAAGCCTGCTTGATATTTACATATTAATGAGTCTGTCTGATCATCTTGAACAGGCACGTGGAAGAGTTCAGCCCCAGAGCTGTCTACACCAGTGGCAAAGCATCCAGTGCTGCTGGCTTAACAGCAGCTGTTGTGAGAGATGAAGAATCTCATGAGTTTGTCATTGAGGCTGGAGCTCTGATGTTGGCTGACAATGTAAGAACATTTTACATATAAAGAAGTTGGAATGCCTCCTACCCTCTTAGTAAAGGCCTCTAAGTTTCTAGTAAAAAGACATCCTTCAAAATGAAAGTATTCTTTGATAAATTAGTTTATTAATCTAGAATCTAATTGGATTCTCTTCATTAATCATCACTTTATGAGCTATTCTAGAATGTGTTGCCTGCCCTGAGCTGAGCATGGGTAATTGCTGTGACTGATACTTTCCAGCATTTATCCTTTCTAGATTGTAACAACTTACATGAATAGGTCCTAACATAGACACTCACTGCATTTGAACATTTGACTTCATGTGAATGGTAGGTATACACACTTAGATTCATTATACTCCACCTTCACCTTTCTCTTAGCGTTAAATCAATGCTGAGATGACTTAGGATGTCTTGATACTGAGTTGTACATGAAGTTTCAACATTCAATTAAAGTGTAATTGTATATTTTTTAGTTTTGCTCTTAGTTTTAAATGAGTCAAGTATGTGATTCCTTTGTAGTTCTGGGATCGATGAATAGTCTTGTCTGGAAAAAGGAGTTGAGAATACTTACCTATTTTTCACTTATTGGGATAGAAAGATATTGTAGTGTAATTTGGGTGTGCTTGTCATATCACATCTGAAAGGCAATTTGTTATGCTAGATTTGTTTGGTTACAGGGTGTGTGTTGTATCGATGAATTTGACAAAATGGACATGCGGGATCAAGTTGCCATTCATGAAGCTATGGAACAGCAAACCATATCCATCACCAAAGCAGGAGTAAAGGTATGTCTGTTTTGTTCCACTGTGTAATGCTTTGTAGATTGATGTGGTACTAGAAAAACGCATCTGGATGAAGTCCTTTACTTCATCATGTATTGCTGTTCAGTAAAATGGAAAATACATTCCTGAGAATTATTAATCCCAATTTGTGATAGTTGGTTGAAATACTATTAAATATGTTCCTGTGACAGAAGGTAAAGGAAGTACTTGTGAAAATTTTAGCATTTCACCTCTCAAAATATTCATGAGTGTAGTTTCTGTATTCTTTGATAAAGCATATTTCCAGTTAAAACAAAAATAACCAATCAAGTTGCTTAACTGAAAATTAAACAAGGAGTGTAACCAACACATTTTGACACTTTTTCTTTGCCAATACATTTTAGATCAACTCTGTTTTTTTAATTACTCCTTGGTACTCAGTCGAATGTACCACACAATTTGGTTCTTTTGAATCCTATAGAGCCACATTTGAATCATTTTCAGTCTTCCGTATTACAAGAAGTATTGTAGTAAACATCCTTGAACATAGGTTTACTAATGCTTACAGAATAAATTCCAAACAAATTGTTGAGGTGCGCACATCATATCATCAAAATTATATAGGAGTTCCAGTAGGCTGCACTGTGTATTACTTTACTTTAAATTTTTACTGATCCAACAGGTGAAAAATAACAAATTATGAGGAAGATTGAGCATATTATTGCATGTTTATCAGCTAGTCCAGATGTTCTTTTAACACTGTCACAATTCTTTCTTTTGTGGTCAGGCTACTCTAAATGCCAGAACATCCATTTTGGCAGCAGCAAACCCAATCAGTGGACACTATGACAGATCAAAATCATTGAAACAGAACATAAATTTGTCGGCTCCCATCATGTCCCGATTTGATCTCTTCTTTATCCTTGTGGATGAATGCAATGAGGTAATCACGTGAGCTGTCACTGCTAGCTTCCTTTTTCATTTTGAATAATTAACACAGGGCTGGAAAATACACTGCCTGACACCTGATATTGTACTGATGTGTACTGACCTTTTGTTACCCTAAATGTGACACAGGATTGGGTAAAGAGTTTGGTAAGTACTATTTTAATTTTCAAAAAAAGAAACAAATTACAATCAGCTGCTGTCCATATGCTTTTAGATTTTTATAAAACAGGTTTTTTTGTTGGTGGTGGTTTTGTTTTTTCAGTCACCTTGAAAACACTTGGATGCCAGGGAAGTTTTTTTTCATGATGAATCATTCATTTTCCCATTTCCTCCCTTCAAGCTGTTGAATGTATTAGTTTTTTTCCCCTGGTTATGTGGTAGTTTAAAGATTGAGTGAAAAATTGAGTTTACTTGAATTCTGTTATACTTCATTAGAACTACTTATACTTAAATATTGATAAATATTGCACAGCTCAGATATAAACTGAACTACTAAATGACAAGGTGTCACAGCTCATACTAATACTATTGGCTATATTTTAATTACTGAATATGGAGGTGTTCTACATTCCATTCAGCACAATGCCCAGCTTTTGTTTATCATGGGAACTTTAAAAGTCATCTATTTTGTGAGTGGCTGTCTTTTTTTCTTTTCCTCTACAAATGTATTTAACCACAGATAATGGGGTTGCCTGATTTTGTGCATCTCAGCACATGACTGATTAAATTAGTTTTGGGGTGATTAGGTTAGGCTGCATTAAAGCATTAGAGAAAATAGTTTTATAGAACTTTAACTGGAAATAATTTCACACTTGGAGTTACAAGAAAAATACTGGTGTGTAGAACACTTTATTTCCTGTTGACCTTGTTCGTGTTAACTGTTAACTGCTCATTTGCTTTTCAGTATGTACACATTTTTGTTACTGAGCTATTTCAGAACAAGTTATATATTTTTGGTAGCTTTTTTTTGTTAACAATTCTGTGTGATTATTTTCTGAACATGGTGACTAAAAGCACAGACACTGAAGGGAGACTATTGAAATCTTGACTCAACTACTCACTGTGAACTTGAACAAATTCTGTGGGCCTAGATTTGCTCATCTGAGAAATGAGGATAATATGACTTACGTACTAAGGTTTTTGTGAAGATTGCATAAGTTAATATTTTTGGATATGGTCATGGCAACCATGTCAGGCATATACTCAGGGCCCTTTAAATGTTAGCTCTGCTATTGTTATTAAAATTGGATATTCAGGAATAGAGTGAGGCATATCAAACTTACTATCAGACTTTTCTCACAAACTTGGTGTGCCTATTAATGCTTCTTTCAGTTGCATATTAGAGCTTGTTTTTAGCAATGAATCATTTCTTTTGGGGATCGTCTGAAGTAGATGTGATGGTTAAAGTGATTTTCTTATTTTGCATTAGGTTACAGATTATGCTATTGCCAGGCGGATAGTGGACTTGCATTCAAGTGTTGAGGACTTTATTGATCGTGTCTATTCCCTTGATGATATCAGGAGGTATCTTCTTTTTGCAAGACAGTTTAAACCCAAGGTAACTGCTCTTTTGTATTGGGGTAAAGCATGAGTATATTAAAGTGGAATTTAAACGAATAGGTTATATGGCAGTAACTAATACTTGTTTTATCAATCTAAGGGTTTTTTTTTTTTTAAAGATTTATTTATTTATTTGAAAGTCAGAGTGAAACAGAGAGAGGAGAGGTAGAGAGAGAGGTCTTCCATCTGCTGGTTCACTCCCTAGTTGACCGCAACAGCCAGAGCTGTGCCGATCTGAAGCCAGGAGCCAGGAGCTTCTTCCAGGTCTCCCAGGTGGGTGCAGGGGTCCAAGGACCTGGGCCATCTTCTACTGCTTTCCCAGGCCATAGCAGAGAGCTGGATGGGAAATGGAGCAGCTGGGTCTCCAACTGGCACCCATATGGGATGCTGGTGCTTCGAGCCAGGGTGTTAACCCACCACACCACAGCGCCGGCCCCCTCAATCTAAGTTTTTAAACCTGTTTTTAATTTGTTATTTTAATTTTTTTATGATTTATTTATTTGAAAGAGTTACAGAGAGAAACGGAGAAGCAGAGAGAGAGATCTTCCATTGCTGGTGCACTCCCCAGATGGCCTCAATGGGGTCCAAAGGCAGGGGCCCCAAGAACTTGGGTGATCCTTTACTGCTTTCCTGGGCACGTAAGCAGGGAGCTGGATCAGAAGGAAAGCATCCCGGACTCAAATTGGCACCTGTATTGGATGCCAGCGCTGCATGCAGCAGCTTTACCCACTACACTGCAGCATTGACCACCCCACCTCCCCTTTTTTTTTTCATTTTAGAAAGCAGTTTATTTCATCTATATTCCATATATTTTATTTGTGAGGTATTAATTACACTTTCTTTTAATTGGGAAAGGTAGGGAATTATTGCAGACCATGACATCCTTTTATTTCCTCCATTTTTAAGAATCTTAAAATTATTTAAGTAGTCTGTTGAATGTTCTTGAATAGGTTCTCTGGGGAAAACTTACTGGATTCTTCCAAGTAACTATGACAAATATGAATCACTAGGTTTAATAAATGATGTAGTTTACTGGACTCAATCTGTTGGGGTATCCAGGATACCTACCTGGCCATTTATTTTTAAAAATAAATGTCCAGGAGCTGGCGCTGTGGCCTAAGAAGTAAAGCCGCCACCTGCAATGCCGGCATCCCATATGGGCGTGGTTTGAATCCCAGCTGCTCCATTTCCAGTCCAGTTCCCTGCTAATGCACCTGGGAAAGCAGTAGAAGATGGCCCAAGTCCTTGGGCCCCTGTACCCACATGGAAGACCCCAAAGAAGCTCCTGGCTCCTCACTTTGGATCGACCAGCTATGCTAGGCTGTTGCAGCCATTTGGGGAGTGAACCAGCAGGTAGAATATTCTCTCTCTCTCTCTCTCTCTCTCTCTCTCTCTCTCTCTCAATATATATAATGCTGGCACCTCAGACAGCAGCTGTACCCACCATGCCACAGCACTGGCACCTCAGTGTTGCAGTTGATTTCTCAACAATGTTGCAATTGATTCATTTCTGAGAGGAGGAGCGTGGTGGGGGCAAGAGGCACGGAGTCACCATACAGACACCGGGAGTCAGGTGAAAGCAGGCCTGAGGCGAGCAGCCCGCAGACTCGTTTATTTTAATTAGTACAACAGCTTATATAGCCAAGACCAGCCAATCTGGTCAAGGGGCAGTCTATGCCCTAACCAATCACAGCCTGTTGCCATGCAGTTTCCAAAGCCATCCAAACACAGCCTGTTGCCAGTCAGGCTGTTGCCAGGCAGTTTCTGAAACCATCCAATCACTGCCTACCGTCAGTCAGGCTCTGTTGTCATGTGGTTTCCGAAGCCATCCAATCATGGCCTGTTGCCAGGCAGTTTCTTTCGTCAGTGGCCATCTTGGCATGAGCTTTTCACCTCAGCAGCCATCTTGATATGACCTTTTCACCTCATTCCACCACATTTCCCCCTTTTTGTTTATTTTTGAGCAGCGGGAGGCATGATTCTTGGCCATACCGTTGTTGACCCCATTTCCATGTGGTCTCTGTATGCCGCTGTGCCTGTCTTAGGTTGTCCCCCAGGGGATCTTACCCGTCATTGACTAACCAGCGCTCAAATCGAGAGACCACAGGAGTGCTTGCTCAGATAGGGGTAGGAATGAGGAATAATGGTAATCAGGAATGGCGTGACCGCACACAGGCTGTGGGCCGTTCAAGTGGCTGACCAGAGTTAGTGGGGTATAAAACAGTAACAAATATGGTTATGGGCAGTTTCTCAGGGTAGGATGATAGGGCAGGTGCATATGCTAACAAGGCGGATTCTCAGTCTTGTTCATCTGGTTCTGGTTGGCTGTCAGTTGCAGGCTTGATGTTTCTGGCTGGTACCCAAATGGGCTGTTCCTCATTCTCTGGAAAGACACAAGCATATCCTTGACCCTTGGTTAGCAGAGGGTGTGGTCCTTTCCATTCTCCTGTCAGGGGGTCTTTCCACCTAACCATAGGGTCTGGGGTCTGGGATGGAAAGGATCCCCAGTGTTTATAAGCTGGGCTGATCCCTTTGGAATCAAAAGTAAGAAAACTGATAGTGAAAAGGACGTCAGTCAAAGCAAGCTGTGGGTCTGGGGGCATATGATTGTTTTTCTGTCTTTGTAAGAGATCTTTAATCATCCTATGAGTTATGATTGCCTGTCCCTGTGGGTTGTATGGGATTCCTGTGGCAGACTGTATGTGCCAAGATTTCAGGAAGGAATTAAATTCCTGTGATGTATACGCTGGCCCAGCTAGCTCAGTCAGTAGAGCATGAGACTCAATAATCTCAGGGTCGTGGGTTCGAGCCCCACGTTGGGCGCCAGATGTTGCTGTTGATTTCTCAGCAATGTTGTAGTGGATTCAAATATTCTCTCTCTCTCTCTCTCAATATATATAATGCTGGCACCACAGACAGCAGCTGTACCCACCATGCCACAGCACTGGCACCTCAGAAGTCTTTTTAATAGTAATTCACTATCACTGATATCAGAATTTCACCTAGCTTAGTTCCCCAAAATGTTGCCACCTGAATGACCTGTAAGCTTATTAAAGTACCTGTCACCAAATAAAAGTGTCTCTAATTTCACTGATGTTCCGAAACAGATTTCCAAAGAATCAGAGGATTTCATTGTGGAACAGTATAAAAGGCTCCGCCAGAGGGATGGATCTGGAGTAACCAAGTCATCGTGGAGGATTACAGTGAGACAGCTTGAGAGCATGATCCGTCTCTCTGAAGCTATGGCCCGGATGCACTGTTGTGATGAGGTATCAGTCACTTGGACATGATGAGATCAAAGACAAATTTGTTGCCTTGTAGGCGTGTTTTTATCTTCAATATGGGACATACCAAACTTTACTGCATATTTATTTATAACTGTAGAGTGCTCACAGGACACATGACCCTGGGACTTTCTGTTTAACAAGGTTTTTATCAAGTGATTAATAGTGATATAATCACATCATAGATTATTGAGTGTTTATAGAGTTGAGTTACCACTCACAACCATTCATTCAGGAAAAGCATTTTGAGACCATATATTTTGTGCTGGGCTTGGAATACAGATAAGATAATGCAGCCTCTGGGTTTAAAGAGAACTCTCCTCCTAGGTTTGTATAATGTACAGTTTTTAAACTGTTGCTTGAGCATTGGATGCTACAAGCATATGTCAGTGGGTGTTGGAGAGGTGGAGGGAAAGGGTGTCAAAGCTCTGTAGTTCTTCAATCAAAACCCCCTTTTATCTAGTTTAGATATTACATTTGTAATAGTTTGGTTTTGGTGTTTTTTGTAGTCTAATTGAGGTATAATTTACATAGAAGGCAATGTACAGATTGGTGACATATAATATGTTTTTGTATGTATTATATATAGGTATATGTAAAATACATATATTTGAATGTCTTGTGACCGGTGAGCACAAGATAGAAACCATTTCCATCATCCTAGAAAGTTCCCCTTTGCCAGGCTTCACCTTCTTCCCTAGAAGTGTCTGTTACTCTGATTTCAATCACCATTTTTTTTTACCCTAGATGAAATTTTTGGCTTAAAAATTTCCCCATTTAAGTTTTCAAATTCTTTGCTATCTGGTGCTTTGCTATCAAAGTAGTTTCACACAAACTTATCTAGTATTATTTGATTTACCTGACATTTAATAGGCATTTGTCTGGGAAAAAAGATGAGTAAGAGAGCCCTTGCTTTCCTTTTCTGATAATGTGGTGGGGACAAGATATGTATTTCATTAAGCTTCTGAAAAATGCAAGGAAAATCCCTGTGACCCTGTGATAGAACATCACAAGCGAAGAGTACAGAGATCAATTCCTTTATCCCTAAAGGAAGGGGGAGGAGGTTGTAGAAGTGCTGATACTGAATTCTAATCACTAATGGGTGTGTAGAGTTTTGATAGGCAAGAGATCTTTGAGGAAAGGGCATTCTAGGGTGAAAGTTTAGTGAGACCACAGAATACCTGGAGGAATATATAAAGGGGATTCTTAACAACCATGCTGACATTTATACTTTTTGGGAATTGTGCTGTTTTCTGAATGAGTTGTAAAATTGGTATTGTGTTAGAGCAAGCTGTAATAATTTTGGTCATTTTAAAAAATTTCATCTTGGGGCCGGCACCGTGGCTCAATAGGCTAATCCTCCGCCTGCAGCGCCAGCACACTGGGTTCTAGTCCTGGTCGGGGTGCTGGATTCTGTCCCGGTTGCCCCTCTTCCAGGCCAGCTCTCTGCTGTGGCCTGGGAGTGCAGTGGAGGATGGCCCAAGTAATTGGGCCCTGCACCCGCATGGGAGACCTGCAAGAAGCACCTGGCTCCTGGCTTTGGATCAGTGCAGTGCGCTGGCTGCAGCGGCCATTGGAGGGTGAACCAATGGCAAAAGGAAGACCTTTCTCTCTGTCTCTCTGCCTCTCTGTCTCTCTCTCTCTCTCTCTCTCACTCTCACTCTCTCTCACTGTCCACTCTGCCTGTCAAAAAATAAAATAAAAAAAAATTTCATCCTGGGGCAGGTGTATGGTCTAGCAGTTAAGATGCCTGCAACCCATATGGGAGTGCCTGGGTGTAATACTGGTCTCTGGTTCCTGAGTCTAGCTTCTTGCTAATGGCAGCTGTGATGGGGTCAAGTAACCTACAAGGGAGAACTGGATTGGAGTTCTACCTTTGGCCCAATCCAGTGCTAGACATCACAGGCATTTTGGGGGTGAACTAGTGATTGAGACCTCACTTGCCTTTTTTTTTTTTTTTTTTTTTTTTACTATGAAAACAAAAACAATTTATTACCAATCAGGCAAGGTGTAGGCAGTGGTCCAACACATAGCAAGGAGATTAAAGGCAAGAAGCATCAATTCTATCTACTAAGCAATACTAACTTAGTCATTGTAAATATATCTATTTAGAAAATGGCTTTCATTGTATAGTCTAAAGAGGATTGACATTTCAAGCCCCAAGAGGAACAAATGCCAAGTTAATACATATGTCCAACATAATTTGGGGGCAAAGAGACCTCACTTTCTATATGTCTGTCTCCCTTTTGAGTAAATGAAAATTTTGAAAATAAAAACTAATCTTTAGGTACCAAATTTACATAATATAGGGGCCGGTGCCGTGGCTCGCTTGGGTAATCCTCCACCTGCAGTGCTGGCATTCCATATGGGCGCTGGGTTCTAGTCCCAGTTGCTCCATTTCCAGTCCAGCTCTCTGCTGTGGCCTGGGAAAGCAGTGGAGGATGGCCCAGGTGCTTGGGCCCCTGTACCCGCATGGGAGACCAGCAAGAAGCACCTGGCTCCTGGCTTTGGATCGGCGCAACGCCAGCTGTGGTGACCATTTGGGAAGTGAACCAATGGAAGGAAGACCTTTGTCTCTCTCTCACTGTCTGTAACTCTACCTGTCAAATAAGTTAAAAAAAATTCAATGCACACATTTCAGGCACACATGAATATATTCTCTGAAGAAAATTGAGTATTTGAAGCATATGATATGAAAAATTCTGCATAAATGTAAGGTATTTGCTGCCTCTCTCTCTTTTTTTAATTAGTTTATGTATTTGAAAGTGATCTTCTATCCACTGGTTTACTCCCAAGTAGCTGCAATGGCCAGAGCTGGGCCTGTCCAAAGCCAGGAGCTTTATCTGGGTCTCCCATGTGGGTGGTGGGGTCCAAGCACTTGGGCCATCTTCTGCTTTCACAGACCATAGAGAGCTGGATTGGAAGCGGAACAGCCTGGATACAAAGCTGTGCTCATATGGGATGTTGTTGCTGCAGGCAGAGGCTGTCTGCTAGGCCACAGTGCCAACCCCTATACCTTCCTCATTTTTAAGATTATAGAACAGGCCGGTGCCGCAGCTCACTTGGCTAATCCTGGCACACTGGGTTCTAGTCCCGGTCTGGGCGCAGGATTCTGTCCCGGTTGCTCCTCTTCCAGTCCAGCTCTCTGCTGTGGCCTGGGAAAGCAGTGGAGGATGGCCCAAGTGCTTGGATCTGTACCCGCATGGGAGAACAGGAGGAAGTACCTGTTCCTGGCTTCGGATTGGCGCAGTGCACTGGCCATAGCAGCCATTGTGGGGTGAACCAATGGAAAAGAAGACCTTTCTGTCTGTCTGTCTCTCTCACTAGCTAACTCTGCCTGTCTAAAAAAATTTTTTAAAAGAAAGATTATAGAACAATACACCCATGATTTTCTCTAGCAAGTATATATTTCATTGTTTGCATTTAAAATCATTCAAATGTTTGATACTTTTTCTGCTATAAAATGTGAAGTGTGAATCACTGTATTCTCCTCAGTTGTTTACTTGTTGTTCCAAAACACTTTATTGAATCATCTTTTTCACTCTAGTTTGGTATACTTTTATTGTACATTCTTGGTTTATTAAGATCTCTTTTAGACTTTCTGTTGTATCCCATTGAGTCTGTTCATATCTTACATTGACAAGATATTTTAATGAATTTAAGTTTTCTATTTATCTGAAATAGTTAGACATCTTTGGTCCTCTCCAAATGGTTGTAGCATTTGGTCCTGGGCCAGGCCAAAGCCAGGAACCTGGAACTCCCATCCTGGTTCTCTTTTATAGGTGGGTGTCATGTTGGCCCAGGCACTTCAGCCATTTTCTACTGCTTTCCCAGGTGCTTCAGCAGGGAGCTGAATCAGAAATGGAGCAGCTGGGATTTGAACTGGCACTCACTTGGGATGCTAGCATTGTAGGTGGTAGCTCTACCTATTGGGCCACAATGGCAGCCCAAGGGGCTTTACATTTTAAATGTTAGGCTGGTTCCCGTGTGTTCTCTTTTTGGCTGTTACATACTTAGGCTTTTTATTATTAATATTATTGGTTATTTTTCATTAAATTTATATATTAACTTGAACAATTGACATCTTTATAGTGATTTTTCCTATTCTAGAATATTGTAGTAGTTAGAACAGGCTAGATTGTGCTACTGTAAAAATCATAGCTGCTTAAAATATTTTTTGCTGATTCTGCAAGTCTGTTGGGTCAACAGGATATCGTCCTTGTGTCATTCAGAGTCAGACACAAAGGTTCAATCTTGACATATGTTTCCATGATGACAGAAGACAGGAAGGAGAAAAGGTGGTGAGCCACAAAGCAACTCTTAGCCATCTTTCCAGAAATTACACTTCTGATATTTCACTGGCCAGAAAAGTTTGTCCATATCTAAGTTTGGGTATGGAAGTGCCTCTTAACCAAGTGGATGAATGAGAACAGCAAACATTTATGAGTAGTTGTGATGACTACTGCCAATAGTATCTTTGCACCTAACTATTTTGTTTCAGTGTTTTAAGCAGTTCTTTTCATAAGTTTTTGCATGTTTCTTGTTGAACATGCAACATGTTGGTATTTTGCTGTTTTTCTTGGTTTTTAACATAAAATCATTTTTCCATTTCATTTTTTGTTCTTATTGTCATGCAATATTGGTGAATTCCCATAATTTATTCACCAGTTCTCCTGTTACAGACATTTGGATAATATAATGCATATATGTTTACATTTCTGTGACTATACACTAAGGAGTGGAATTGTCAGATAGTAGATTTTGCATGTGTTGTGTTAAAAATGCCATAGAGTTTTAACAGTTTATATTCTCGCCTGTAATGAATGAGAGTTGTGCATTGTTGTCAACACTTAGTAATGTCCACCATTTCAGCAATTCTGATACAAAAAACTTTGTTGTGCTAGCATATCACGTTGTGTTTTTGTGGTGAGAGAGATCATCTAAAGACCATCTGGTACATCAAGAAAACTCAGTTAACTGAATTACCTCCTTTTTATTGGGTTAGGTCCAACCTAAACATGTGAAGGAAGCTTTCCGGTTACTGAATAAATCAATCATCCGTGTAGAAACACCTGATGTCAATCTAGATCAAGAGGAAGAGACCCAGATGGAGGTAGATGAGGGTCCAGTTGGCATCAATGGTGAGATATTTTATATGACTGTTCTGCAGATGGGAACCAAAAAGTTTTCTGAGCTGCCATGATGGTGAAAGTGCAGGTTTGAGTGGTTATAAAGTCTTTGTCGCAGAAGAGAAGAAAATGCATTTGAATTGAATTGTTTGCAAGTTAAAGTAAAATTAAACCATTTATATAATATATGTGCTTGAATGGGTGAAAGAAAATAACACCAAAATGGTGGTAGCAGACTTAAAATTGCTTGGCCTAGACCCTTATTTATGTTGTTATTTTGCTTTTTTAATTAAAAACTTTTAAGATTTTTATTTATTTGAGAGGTAGAGTTACAAACAAAGAAAAAGGTCTTTCATTCACTGGTTGACTTCCCCAAAGGCTGCAACTGCCAGAGCTGAACCAATAGAAAGCCAGGAGCTTCTTCTGGGGTCTCCCACACAGGTTCGGGAGCCCAAACATTGAGGCCGTCTTCTGCTTTCACAAGCCATAGCAGAGAGCTGGATTGGGAGAGGAGCATCTAGGGCACAAACCAGCACCCATAAGGGATCCTAGTGCCATAAGCGGAGGCCTAACCTGCTATGCCATAGCACTGGTCCCTAAAAACGTTTTAGAAG
The DNA here is from genome assembly GCF_964237555.1 of Oryctolagus cuniculus. Classification (NCBI taxonomy): domain Eukaryota; kingdom Metazoa; phylum Chordata; class Mammalia; order Lagomorpha; family Leporidae; genus Oryctolagus; species Oryctolagus cuniculus. The sequence goes on from NC_091434.1 coordinate 107,499,940, forward strand.
CCCAGTAGAGCAGACAAATGCCAGGATTTTTTTTTATTTTGTACACAGTAGTACAAATGAATTTTTTTTAAAGATGTTTTTATTTTGAGTTAAAAAGAGGGAAAGACAGATCTTCCATCCACTGGTTCACTCCTCAAATGGCTCCAACAGTCAAGGCTGGGCCATGCTGAAGCTAAGAGTTTAATCTAGTTCTCCCATAGGGGCCCAAGGACCTAGGCCGTCTTCCTGTGCTTTCCCAGGTGCATTAGCAGGGAGCTGGATCAGAAGTGGAGCATCTGGAACTCAAACCAGCACCTATATGAGATGCTGGCTTAACCCACTACACCATAACACCAGCCCCAATAAGTGAACTTTTAAATCATGAAATCTTTATATCTACCACTCCACGTTCATACCAACTGAGTTTTTGTATTCACTAGTAAAGTTTATAAATTTCCTTCCAATTTTTTGTAAAATTATTAGGTGTTGTGCATAACTGTATTGCTTTGAAATTAGTATAAGTAGGGTATTTGTCTGTGTTAACACTTGATAAGAGCCTGTTGCAGGCACTAAAACAACATTCAGGTAGTTACTTTTTCACTTAGGTCATGCTGACAGCCCTGCTCCTGTGAATGGAATCAATGGCTACAGTGAAGCTGTAAATCAAGATCCTGTACCCAAACCCTGCTTACGATTGGGCTTCTCTGAATACTGCCGCATCTCTAACCTAATAGTGCTTCACCTCAGAAAGATGGAAGAAGGTAAGACGATTCATAGCACTGTGTACATGTTTACTCATTTACACAAGCTGTATTTGCATAGTTCACTTCTGGTTACTGCACAATTGTATTCTATTAGAAAAGATGGTAAGTTGTTAGGCTCACATTAACAAGGTAAATTTGGAATGTCAGCATACCTGCTGGCCTGAACGTTTTCCTACAAGCTCATTGTCAGACAAAGGCTTATGGATCATTCTTGTTAATATTCTGGGCCTGTGTTACTAGCTTTAAAGCAGAATTTGGAACCTGATAACATAAATAAGCACACAGATTTATTTATTTATTTATTTTTTTAAAGATTTATTTACTTACTTGAAAGGAGAGAGGTCTTCCTTTTGTTAGTTCACTCCCCTGATGGCCGCAATAGCCAGAGCTGGGCCAATCCAAAACCAGGAGCTTCTTCCAGGTCTCCCATGTGGGTGCAGGGGCCCAAGGACTTGGACCATCTTCTGCTTTCCCAGGCCATAGCAGACAACTGGATCAGAAGTGGAGCAGCTGGGACTTGAACTGGCGGGCTCACGTGGGATGCTGGCACTGCAGGTGGCAGTTTTATCTGCTTTGCCACAGTGCTGGCCCCATGATTTATTTTATAGATACAGAATTACTACCCACAATGGCTTTATTTAAAATAGATGGACTCCCAGAGTTTTTTTTTTTTTTTTTTTTTTAAGATTTATTTATTTGAGAGAGTTATGGAGGGAGAGAGGGAAAGATAGATGTCCATTTGGGATGCTAACTTCACAGGTGGCAACTTTCCCCCCATGCCACAACACTGGCCCCAGTATTTGTTCTTCACATGCAAAATGAGCCCAAGAAATCTACACAATGCAAAGGCAGTAGCAGACCAGTAAAGCATGGTGTCTATCACTCAGTGCAGTATATGGATACAAGTACATTTCTACCTTAACTGCTTTACCACATTATTTATTCAAAATTTTATTACCCAGAAGTTAGACACAAGGCAGATGGAAAAACAATGTAATTGAATAGAACTTAAATTTCCATTTGATAGCTAATCATCAGGTAATTCTTATTTAAAATTTTAAAAGATAACTATGCTGGCTTCTAGATTTTTTTTTCCATCACAGTGTCCATTTTGTTATAGAGAAAGAAAACATTGGCAGTTGTCTTAGCTTAGTAAAGATCTGAGACTTGTAGTTTCTGGGCTTGTTCTTGGGAACTCTGGACAAGTGCGAGAAGAGAAGGCAGTAATGTGGCCACTGCATTGCACATCAGGTTTTATTCTCACTTTCTTCTCAAGAGCTTTGGGGACTCAATATGTTCTTATGTTTATTTACATCTCATTATTTTCTTTCTCTCTCATGGGACTGTTTTAGATGTAGATGACCATTGATGGAACAAAGGTAAAGTTAGCACCCACTCACGGAAGTTTTAGTACAGCTTTCATAAAACTTTTCAAAGCCATTATTATGGTAAGGCTAAACCGTCCTCCCTGCCCCTCATTTTTTGTGATGGCTGGAATCGAAACTAGAATTTTCTTCTATTCACTTTATTTCTGAGATAGATATGGTATTCAGGCCTCAATTTTTCTGATGAGAGTGTAACTTTCATGGTGTTTTTTTGTTGTTGTTGTTGTTGTTGGTTTTTTTTTTTTTTTTTTTTTTTTTAATTAAAAAAAATTTTTTTTTGACAGGCAGAATGGACAGTGAGAGAGAGAGAGAGAGAGACAGAGAGAAAGGTCTTCCTTTTCCATTAGTTCACCCCACAATGGCCACTGTGGCCGGCACACCGCGCTGATCCAAAGCCAGGAGCCTCTCCTGGTCTCCCATGCAGGTGCTGGGCCCAAGGACTTGGGCCATCCTCCATTGCACTCCCGGGCCACAGCAGAAAGCTGGACTGGAAGAGGAGCAACCAGGACAGAATCTGGCGCCCGGACTGGGACTAGAACCCAGTGTACCAGCGCCACAGGCAGAGGATTAGCCTATTGAGCCATGGCACTGGCTGTAACTTTCATGTTTTTAAGAAACAGAGTTTCTATGGCTAGACTTTCTTAAAATAAACTGGTAGTTTATTATTTTAGGTGAAAACCCACGGATTCTTGGTTGACTCAAAGTCTTTCTTCCCAAAGAGGAAAAGTTACATTTAAGCTTTGTTCATTTTTCTGAGATTGATTTTATTTATTTGAAAGGCGGAGTTAGAGATCTGCCATCTGCTGATTGACTTTCCAAATGGCCACAACAACCAGGAGCTTCATCCTGGTCTCCCATGTGAATGAAGGAGCCCAAGGACCTGGACCGTTTCCCGATGCTTTCCCAGGTGCATTAGCAGGGAGTTGGATCAGAAGTAGAACAATTGGGACTTGAACTGGTGTCCTCCCATATGGATGATGGTGTTGCAGACAGTGTCCTAACCCATTACTCCACAACGGTGGCCTCACATTTAAGTTTTGTTTGCTGCTGTTTCATTCCTAATTTATTCTTTCACTTGCTGTTGGCAGACTTTTTCATAGCTAATAAAGCATGAAGAAAAAACCTTCATACTTCGAAATGTTAATAGGTTTTAAGAAACCTGTTTCTATTTTATTTAGAATTCTTCCTTTTCTGGATATGGTACTGTGACAGGTTATTTCAGTCATATAATTAACATTGTAAACCTTATTTCATCAGATGTACTATTGATAGGTTGACAGTTATCTAATGTGTACAAGACCTTGTTGTGTATGTAGACAACAAGATTGGCAGTTCAATTTGTTTTGGCAATACAGTTTGCCAGAAAATAATCCTTTTAAAACATGCTTTTTGTTGCAGAAGAGGATGAGTCAGCATTAAAGAGAAGCAAGCTTGTTAACTGGTACTTGAAGGAAATCGAATCAGAAATAGATTCTGAAGAGGAACTTATAAACAAAAAGAGAATCATCGAGAAAGTTATTCATCGACTCACGCACTATGTACGTACCTAACTGCACTTGGCATAGTATTAATGAAGGAGAGTGTTCATGTCTTATATTTTTGTAGGTTCATTAGAGAATGTTTTTTGATATTTGTGTTACTAGAATGTGATCAGAATTACTCATTGTAAAACAAGGGAGAATTAGCAGCAAGTGACTTATTTCCTCTACTAAAATAGTCAGAACATAAAATCAAGTTAAATCTAGGAATGTTGCTTTGGAGCTGCTATCTGAATGTTTTTGTTTCCCACCCCAGCAACCTTATGCACCCATGGTCATACAGTAAACCTTTAAGTATCCTGACCACCTATTTCCTAGGTTTTATCTTCCTGATATCCTTAGTTCACACCTTACACAGCCCAGTAATCCCTGTTGTCTCATACTTTGAACTTTGTCCTTTTTTGTCTTCCTTACTTGGCAGAACCCAACCCTTGGTTAAATTTATCTCTGGGTAGCTAAAAGTACTCAGAGAAAAGTATATAACCACATATCCCATTTTATTTAAATTCATGACCACAAGTTTCAAGCAGGTATTTCATAACTTTTGTCTGGTCAAACTCATAATAGCATGATGCAGTTCCTAGTTGATGCATTCATCCACTCTTTTAAAGGCCCTAATACATTTTCTCCATTTGTCAACTCGTCATTCTAGGTATTCAGCCTGTCAGCAAAATTTGTCACAGTTGATCATTCTTTCTAGACTAATCTTCTAGAAGTCCCTGGACTTCTGAGTCACCTCATTCTCCTGGGTCTTCTGTCTCACTGGATATATCTTGAATCCTTTTTCCTGAAACTTTTTCTTGCTGTACTCTAGACCATTTGCATTCATTGCCTAATCTACTTGGTTTTAAGAATTTTCCATCTGCTGATGACTCCCAAGTTTCTGTCTTCATTTCTTACATCTCCGCTGAACCTGAGATAGATGCAGCCAGTTACCTACTAACAGGCATTTCATGCAACAGTTTCCCACCTCCGTGTCCCCATTTTACTCAGTTGCTGTAAGCCAGACATCTTGGACTCATTCTTGATTTCTTAGTTTTACTGTCCCTTCAGAATTATTCTTTAGCAGCAAATCCTGTGAGCCTCCCTTCAGTGTGTTTATATTCTCTGTTCACTGCCTCAGCAGCCCACCCAAGGCACCATGCCTGGATTCCCTCGGGCACCTCCTGACCCCTTTTTATTGGCTCTTTGCCTAGTATCAATTGTCTTTTTTTTCCATTTGTCTTTTTAAAACATAGTTTTACTGCCCTGCTTGTCAGTGTTTCTCTCACATTTAAAATAAAATCTAGTCTTCTCACCCTTGACTGCAGAACCCTACAAAATCTAGCTCTGTCTCCCTTATGCACCTCATACCACAGCACTCTTCCTCTTGTCTACTCTCCCCTAGTAACACTGGCCTTGTCCCTGTTCTTAGACCAAACACGAAGGCCTTTGCATTTGTCCTTTTTCTCTTTTCCCAGATATCCACATCCATACTAGTGTTAGCAGAGACATTACTCTTTGGAAGCTTTGATTTCTTTTTTTTTTTTTTTTTTTTTTTTTTTTTTTTTTTTTAAAGATTTATTTTATTTATTTGAAAGACAGAGTTACAGAGAGAGGTAGAGACAAAGAGAGAGGTCTTCCATCTGCTGGTTCACTCCCCAGATGGCTGCAATGGCCAGAGCTGTACCGATCCATAGCCAGGAGCCAGGAGCTTCTTCTGGGTCTCCCACATGGGTACAGGGGCCCAAGGACTTGGGCCATTGGAAGCTTTGATTTCAAAATGCTTGTCATTGCCTGATAGTGATTCTGTATGTAGTTAATTAGTTTGTCTTTCTTAGAAAGTAAATTCCATGGTGCGGGGCCTTTTTTTTTTTTTTTTTTTTTATTAAGGTAGAGTTAGAGAGGGAATGACATTGAGGTCTTCCATCAGCTGGTTCACTCTCCAAATGGCCACAATAACCCAGGATAGGCCAAGCCAAAACCAGGACCCAGGGCTTCTTCCAGGTCTCCCAAGTGAGTTCAGGGTCCTAAGGACTTGAGCCATCTTCCGCTGCTTTCCCAGCCACATTTGTAGGTGCTGGAGTGGAAATGGAGCAGCCAAGACTTGAACCAGCTCACCTGTATGGAATGTTGGCACTATAGGCAGTGGTTTAACCCACTTCGCCACAGTGCCAGCCCTGGGACTTACTACAGTATTCCCAGAATTTGCAGTGATGCCTGGCACATAAGAGAGATCAAATATTTGTTGAGTGATTTAATTTTTCTGTTCAAATGGCAGAGGTTCAACCATCACGACAATTTATTTTCGCAGTGCTTATTATATATGAGGGTACTTGTAGATCCTTGGAAGAATGGAATTAAAGGATAAGTTTATTTTAGGTACACAAATTTTTTAGAATCCATACATGGTTTATTTATGATTGGCATTTTCCACAAAATATTTGAATGTCCTTTATATGCATGGATTTTGAAATTCTTAGCACCAAAGTAAATTTAAGTTTTATTTGTATTTTTCCATTAACTTTTTGAAGCATGTATCAGGATTGTGTTATCTGAAAAACTGCTTACTTGTGGGGTTAGATCAGCACATGGTTACTGTGTGTGTGTGTGTGTGTGTGTGTGTGTAGGAAATTGAAAACAGCTACTCCGATCAGAATTAATATATGAGATATATGAATATCAAGCTAAATCTAAAGTGGAGCATGCACAGTGTTAACCTTTCTAGTGGTGGATAATGTTCTAGCATGGGCCAGCCCCTCCCTCCTTTGTGCCCCTTGGGATCAGTGTAGTGGAAAATGATCCAGTTTAAAACCCACACCAGGACTCCAGAACACATCATGAAATTGATAAAGCAGGATTACCTTTCTCAGCACAGCTGCCTTGCTTCAGAAGACCATAGAACTTATACTGTGCTGATCAAATGTGCTATGTGAGAAGGTGTGCTAGTATGTGCAGTGTGGGCTTCAAAGTATCCAGATTCCCTTGGTGGCCTCAGTGCACATACTGTGGGGCTTTGCCCATCTTAGGGTTAAATAAGTCTCTTTGGAGTTCATTTCCATGGGCTTGCCTGTGAGGTCTCATAGTAGACATTTTTAGCTGATATGTATACTATGGGCTTGAAATCTGTAACCAAGATTTGAAGCTAGATGATAATCTACTTTTTTTTTATTAGCTCAGGTGAAAAATGTTCAATGAATTCTCTTGAGTCTACATCTAACTGAATTATGAATGGGTGGTATATGAATACATTCAGTAGCCAGCAATTAAAAAGTAACTAATATTAAATAAAATTAAATACACCTTTAAATATTTTGTAGAATTTTGCATAATCATGTAATCTTAAAATTCAAATATTACTTCTGTCTTCATAAATTTATAAGCATTTTATATAATGAGCCTTGAAATCTTAGTAAAATCACTGTATCTGTTGAATTTAACTTTTCAGAAAGGAAATATATGAAAAGGTCAACATCCTTATAAAAAGGGATTTAGGAGAATGTTGTGTTTTTTTGTTTTTGTTTTTTAAGATTTTATTTATTTGTTTGACAAGTAGAGTTACAGACAGGGAGAGGGAGAGACAGAGAGAAAGGTCATCCATCGCTGGTTCACTCTCCAGATGGCTGCAACATCCAGAGCTGGGCTGATCTAAAGCAAAGAGCCAGGAGCTTCTGCGGGTCTCCCATGTGGGTGCAGGGGCCCAAGGACTTGGTCTATCCTCCACTGCTTTCCCAGGCCGTAGCAGAGAGCTTGATCAGAAGAGGTACAGCTGGGACTAGAATCAATGCCCATATGGGATGCTGGTGCCACAGGCGTTGGATTAACCTACCGTGCCACAGTGCTGGCTCCTTAAGAGAATGTTAATAGTGATTTTTAAGATACAGTCCTGGACTGGTGGTTTAGTAAATTAAGCTGTCTCCTATGACACTGGCATCCCATATGGTTGCTAGTTTGTATCCTGGCTGCTCTACTTCTATTCCAGCTCCCTGCTAATGTGCCTGCCCACCCACGTGGGAGACCCAAATGAAGCTCCTGGCTTCAGCTGCATTCAGCCCTGGTCATTGTGGCCACTTGGGGAGTGAACCAGCAGATGGGAGATCTCTCTGGCTCTCGATCTCTCTGTTTTTGTAACTCTGCCTTTCAAATAATCTTGTTTAAAAAAGAAACAAGAAAAGCAAGTGAAATACAGGTACCTTTAAAAAAATGTTGCGAGGGGGGACATGAAAGAAAATGTCAGTAGCAAGCATTCAGAAGCATCAGTGTATATGGACATTTCCATAATATTGCTGGAGACCTGAGGACAAATGTTCATGTTTGACAGGATCATGTTCTAATTGAGCTCACCCAAGCTGGATTGAAAGGCTCCACAGAGGGAAGTGAGAGCTATGAAGAAGATCCCTACTTGGTAGTTAACCCTAACTACTTGCTCCAAGATTGAGATATTCGAAGTTACTGACCAGAGCTGGGGAACTGTGCACACCACCTCCTATCTGAAGCCTGGATGGTTCCTGCTAGAGAAAGAAGTGTCTCTGCAAGTGATGCTTCAGGATTTGTTTTGAAAAACAAGAACTGAGTTGGCCCTGTATATGTCACATCCCTATCCTATGCTTTGATACCAACAGTAGGCTTTACCACTTTTCTTTAGTGTGCTTTTTGTTCTAGTATAATTGGAACCCAATAATGTGTAAGACTAGTTTTCATGAATAAGAACAGGCCCATTACTGTGATTGTATGTGATATGTTACTGAAGAAATAACTTTTTAAATTGCCAGCTATTGCTTTTATTCATAAAAATAAAATAAATCCAGTTTATTGAAACAAGTTATTTCTCCTAGGCTTGTTATTGCTTCTGTTTGTGCTCAATCTGGGGTGGAGGAGTAAAAGTATGGCATTACAGTTTAGGATTTGGTTCCTGAAAAGAAGGGATGGGAACCTTTTTTCTTTCAAGGTCTATTTGGATATTCATGGGCTACACAAAATTATCAACCTAAAAATTAGCCTGCTGTAGATTAATTGAACTTCAAGTCCTTTTTGTGGTTGCCTTGGCAGGGCCAAATCAAATGATTTTGGGGGCCTTATATAACCTGCAGGCCAGACATCCCATTTCCTGTCAAGGAGTCATTAGAGAATGAATATGAAAATTAAAAGTCTTGGGGCAGCCGGCGCCGCAGCTCACTAGGCTAATCCTCCGCCTTGTGGCGCCAGCACACCAGGTTCTAGTCACGGTCAGGGTGCCGGATTCTGTCCCAGTTGCCCCTCTTCCAGGCCAGCTCTCTGCTGTGGCCAGGGAGTGCAGTGGAGGATGGCCCAAGTCCTTGGGCCCTGCACCCCATGGGAGACCAGGAGAAGTACCTGGCTCCTGGCTTCGGATCAGCGCGGTGCGCCAGCCGCAGCGCGCCAGCCGCGGCGGCCATTGGAGGGTGAACCAACGGCAAAGGAAGACCTTTCTCTCTGTCTCTCTCTCACTGTCCACTCTGCCTGTCAAAAAATAAATAAGTAAAATAATAAAGTCTTGGGGCCTGCGCTGTGGCATAGCGAGTGTAGCCACAGCCTACAGTGCCAGCATCCCATATGGGTGCCAGTTCAAGTCCTGGTTGCTCGTCTTCCAATCCAGCTCTCTGCTATGGCCTGGAAAAGCACTGGAAGATGGCCCATGTCCTTGGGCCCCTGCACACCCATGGGGGTCCCAGAAGAAGCTCTTGGCTTTGGATCAGCGCAGCTCCAGCCATTGCAGCCAATAGGGGAGTGAACCAACAGATGGAAGACCTCTGTCTCTGTCTGCCTCTCCTCTGTGCTAACTCTGACTTTCAAATAAATAAATCTTTGAAAAAAAATTAAGTCTTGGAGGCAATTTTTCTAAAGTTCAGGATTTTTAAATTTTTAAAAAATTTTTTCCTTTGGTAGTGAATGATTTTTTTTTAAGTGATGACATGCAGATGGTTTTAACATAATCATCAACTAATCAATGATTGCTTAAGTTTTCAAAAAGGTAGTTTTTAAAGTTCTTAAGTTTTCAAAGAGGTAGATCATGCCAAATTGGAGCCTAACTATCCTTGTAGATGAAAGTTCAAAAAGTCCTTAACAAGTAGTCAAATATGTGATACTTCAAAGAAAACAACCTAATAAATTAACAGGCAGGCATTGTAGCACAGTGGGTTGAGCTGTTCTTGGGTCACCACATCCCATATTGGACTGTGGGTTTCAGGCATTTTTGCTGTGCTTTGATCCAACTCCCTGCTACTGTGCTTGAGAACCAGTGGGTGATGGCTCAAGTATTTTAGTTCCTGCCACCCACTTTGGAGACCATGATGAAGTTCTTGACTCCTCTCTTCAGCCTGGCCCAGCCCAGACTGCTGGGCCATTTGGCGACTGAACCAGTAGATAAAAGATTGTCTCACTCTTTGAAATGCTTTTTTTTTTTTTTTTTTTGACAGAGTGGACAGTGAGAGAGAGACAGAAAGGTCTTCCTTTTGCTGTTGGTTCACCCTCCAATGGCTGCCGCGGCCGGCGTGCTACGGCCAGCGCACCGCGCTGGTCCTAAGCCAGGAGCCAGGTGCTTCTCCTGGTCTCCCATGTGGGTGCAGGGCCCAAGGACTTGGGCCATCTTCCACTGCACTCCCTGGCCACAGCAGAGAGCTGGCCTGGAAGAGGGGCAACTGGGACAGAATCCAGCGCCCCGACCGGGACTAGAACCTGGTGTGCCGGCACCGCAAGGCGGAGGATTAGCCTAGTGTGCCGCGGCGCCAGCCGTGAAATGCTTTCTTGAAAACTTTAAATAAGTAATAATGGGTATAGCAGTTTAAAACCCCATCTTTGGTTAGTAATCAAATATTCTGCTAGAGTGGACACTGTGGCCAGCAACTGAAGCCCACTTAACACACCTACATCCCTTTGTGAGTGCCTGAGATCAATTCCTGGCTACTTTCAAACCAGCTTTCTGCTCATGTTCTGTGAAGCTGCAGATGATAACCAAGTACTTGGGTTCCTGCCACCTATGTGGGAGACAAACGGAGTTCCTGACTCCTTTCAGTCTGAACCAGCATGGCTGTTGGGGGGCATTTAGGAGAGTGAGCCAGCAGATGGAAGACAATTGATTTCTCTGCCTTTCAAATAAATTTTAAAAATACTCTGCTGAAAAATACAAAACTTCTCATTCAAAGCAAGTAATTTAAATATTTAAATAATTCTTCCAACAACAGCAAAAGGGATAAGCAGAGTTCAGATTGCATTTCTAATTGATAACAGTGGACAAATAAAAAAAGTTAACACTGGATGAATTGAATAACCAGTAAGTGTATCAGTTACTGAACATAAGGCAGCTAATATGGAAATCTGAAAACCTGAATCCAAGGCACATTAGAGTAAATCTTACTGAAGTACCCACTCTAGCTGGGGATTAAGGTAATTGTTTATAGGACAGGTTGCATGTGCATTCATTGTTAACTCCAATGTATTGTCAAGTGCAAACCAATACATCAGTACTGAAGCGAGGGGACAGGCAGTACAAAGGAGAACATAAAAGTGTGTAGTTGAACAAGTGTATGCGTGGCACAACAGCAAGTGCTATAGACATCAGAGCTGGTTGAGAGACCCAAATTCTGCTCAAGGCACCACACACTTAACGGGCATTAAAGAAAGGACACCCATACTGGTTTCACCTAGCTCAGTACCATGGCCAAGGCATGGGGCCCAAAGTGCGCTTGAAGTGCGACCCACCCAGCAAGCGGCTGCTGCTTACCCCCAGACTGCCTGCTTGGCAAGATCCCGCTCCTAAAGCAGGGGCTCCCCAGGACCTCCTCCAGCCAATTTCCACCCTTCCCTACAGCTAGCTACTCCTGGTCAGGCACAGGTCTCCTAACTTAAGCTCCTCACTCTCCTCCAGCCCCTACCTCTACCAGCTCACACATCAGAGGGGTCGAAGGTTGCTCGTAAGATAGTTTAAAAACAAAAGTTTGTTGCATTGTTTCATTAATATTTTTGTAAGGAATTATTTATTTATTTGAAAGAGTTACAGAGAGGCAAAGGCAGAGATTTCCATCCGCCCTAAATGGCCGCAAGAAGCGGAGCTGGGTCAATCCAAAGACGGGAGCCAGGAGCCTCCTCCAGGTATCCCATGTGGGTGCAGGGGCCCACGCACTTGGGCCATCTTCCACTGCTTTTCCTGGCCATAGCAGAGAGCTGGATCAGAAGTAGAGTAGCTGGGACTCAAACTGGCACCCATATGGGATGCCAGCACTGCAGGTGCTTCAGCCCCTTATTACTCTTTTTTTTTTTTGACAGGCAGAGTGGACAGTGAGAGAGATGGAGAGAAAGGTCTTCCTTTTTCCGTTGGTTCATCCCCCAATGGCCGCTGTGGCCGGCACACCACACTGATCTGAAGCCAGGAGCCAGGTGCTTCTCCTGGTCTCCCATGTGGGTGCAGGGCCCAAGGACTTGGGCCATCCTCCACTGCACTCCCGGGCCACAGCAGGGAGCTGGACTGGAAGAGGAGCGACCGGGACAGAATCTGGTGCCCCGACTGGGACTAGAACCCGGGGTGCCTGTTTATTTCTGTGCCTTAAGAAGAAAATCAGAGCGTTATTTTCAGGTTTTTTAAGGGAAAATATGAGTTTTCTGTATTACAAGGTGTCCCCATTTTATGGCTTTCATCCAGGAAAAAACATTACTCTTTATGATCCTGCCGGTTTCTGAGCCTAACAATTACTGAGACTTAGCTACCATCAGGTAAGTTAGGATCCAGCAGTTCTTATTGCAACAGCCTTTAACAGCCAGTTAAGGGAGTTAGGGAGTTAAGGGAGTTGAGGCCAGTTAGGGAACCTGTGTCTATACTGAGTTATTTGAAAGGCAGAGTGACAGAGAAAGGAAGAGAGAGAGCTTCCATCCACTGGTTCACTCCCCAAGAGGCCACAACAGCAGGGGCTGAGCCAGGCTGATGCCAGGAACCAGGAACTCCATCTGGGTCTCCCACATGTATGACAGGGGCCCAAGTACTTGAGTCATCTATTGCTTTCTCAGGCACATTAGCGGGGAGCTGGTTCTGAAGTGGAACAGCCAGAACTTGAACCGGAGCTGCAATATGGGATGCCAAAACCAGCCCCTCTACCGGTACTTGTCAGGAAGGTGAAGGGATTAATGGATAATGATGTGTCCCCAGAGGATATGTCCAGGTTCTTTTTGCTGCTCCAAGAATCATGTGGCTCATCAAGATTAACTAAAGCAAGCAATTTATTGTAAATGAAAGTGCACTCTCCAGAGTAGGAGAGCAAGCAGGCTTGGACTGGAAGAGCATCTGCCCCGAGGGTCTGAGGGTTTTTTTTTTTTTTTTTCTTTTCAACTTGTAATGATAGGACAAGAATATGCATGGGATAGAGAGAACTCTGGGAATAGATGAGGCTTTCCTGAAATAGAGGTGCCACGTATTTTCTTTCCTAATGAGGTCCTTTTGTATCTGTCATGGTGGTTCTAGAGGCAGGTGGCAGCCAAAACCACAATGCTTATATTATAATGAACCTAGAGTTAATTAAGGTCACGATAAGACTGATGGTATGGTAATTTGCCAACCCTGTAGTTTCTGAGTTGTTATGATATGGAAAGTCCTGGAGACTTCCTGGGACATCTGGGCTCCACTCATATCTAGCTGTCTGCCTACGCTAGCAGAAATGTATATGAGATCTTTATGAAGACAATTAGGTAAATATTTCAGATAAAGAAATAGATGTAATGTTCTAGAATGGGAAGGTTTGGATATTTTAAATTGTCAACTGATCTGTAAATATAATGACTGTCAATCAAATCCCAACAGATGTCTATCAATAAGGAAATCATTACATAAGTTGTGACATAACTATACTACTGCGGTATACACACAAAAATGAGGTAGATGTAGATGTTCTGAAAGGGAATTATATCCAGGTCATATGCAAAAAGATATGCAAATATAACCAAGAAGATTTAGGGGGAAAAAAAGCAAGATCTTAAAGGCCTTGTCCTATCAGAAACAGAAAGTACTTACTGCACTATGGTAATTAAGGTTGTGTGGTATTAGCACAGGAATAGATAAATTAATCAAAGTCCAGAAACATCTACATCTATCGATTTTTCATTACTGTTAAGATGGCATTTCAAATAGTGGGGAGGGAATAGTCTATTCAATGTGTTACAAATTGACCTGCCATGGGGCTGGCCTTGTGCAGAGCAGGTAAAGCTGCTGCCTGTGATGCCAGCATTCCATACAGGCACCAATTCCTGACCCAGCTCTTCCACTTGCAATCTAGTTCCCTGCTAATGGCCTGGAAAAAGCAGTGGAAGAGGCCCCTCCCACAAACATGGAAGAGTTGGATGTGACTCCTGGATTTGGCCTGGTCCAGCCCTGGCTGTTGCGACCGTCTGGGGAGTGATGGAGCAGAGAAACACACTCTCTCTCTCTCTCTCTGACTGTTCCTCTTTCTCTATAATTCTGCCTTTCAAATAAATAAATCTTAAAAAAAAAAAAAAAAAAAAAAAAAAAAACTTGACCTGCCAAAGCTGGAATTCACAGTGGTTGAAGATCTAAAGATTAAAAAAAAAAAAAAAAAAAAAAAAAGTACAGAAACCCTTAAGTGGGTTTGACATGGAAACCTTAAAAAATTAGGGTTCCAATGGTCTGAGAAGCTGCATGGTATGATTCTAATTCTTTTGAATTTGCTGAGACTTGCTCTAGGCCATAAAGCAAGTCTCAGCAAATTCAAAAGAATTAGAATCATACCATGCAGCTTCTCAGACCATAAAGGAATGAAGTTGGAAATTAGCAACTCAGGAATCCCTAGAGCATACGCAAACACATGGAGATTGAACAACATGCTCCTGAATGAACAATGGGTCATAGAAGAAATCAAAAGAGAAATCAAAAACTTTCTGGAAGTAAATGAGGATAACAGCACAACATACCAAAACTTATGGGACACAGCAAAAGCAGTGTTAAGAGGAAAGTTTATATCAATAGGTGCCTACATCAAGAAATTGGAAAGACACCAAATAGATGAGCTTTCAGTTCACCTCAAGGATCTAGAAAACCTACAGCAAATCAGACCCAAATCTAGTAGGAGAAGAGAAATAATTAACATCAGAGAAGAAATCAACAGGATTGAATCAAGAAAAACATTACAAAAAATCAGCCAAACGAAGAGCTGGTTTTTTGAAAAAATAAACAAAATTGACACCCCATTGGCCCAACTAACTAAAAAAAGAAGAGAAAAGACCCAAATCAATAAAATCAGAGATGAAAAAGGAAATGTAACAACAGACACCACAGAAATAAAAAGAATCATCAGAAATTACTACAAGGACTTGTATGCCAGCAAACAGGGAAACCTATCAGAAATGGATAGATTCCTGGACACATGCAAACTGCCTAAATTGAACCAGGAAGACATCGAAAACCTAAACAGACCCATAACTGAGACAGAAATTGAAACAGTAATAAAGGCCCTCCCAACAAAGAAAAGCCCAGGACCAGATGGATTCACTGCTGAATTCTACCAGACATTTAAAGAAGAACTAATCCCATTTCTTCTCAAACTACTCAGAACAATCGAAGAAGAGGGAGTCCTCCCAAATTCTTTCTATGAAGCCAGCATCACCTTAATTCCTAAGCCAGAAAAAGATGCAGCACTGAAAGAGAATTACAGACCAATATCCCTGATGAACATAGATGCAAAAATCCTCAATAAAATTCTCGCCAATAGAATGCAACAACACATCAGAAAGATCATCCACCCAGACCAAGTGGGATTTATCCCTGGTATGCAGGGATGGTTTAATGTGCGCAAGACAATCAATGTGATACACCACATTAACAGACTGCAGAAGAAAAACCATATGATTATCTCAATAGATGCCGAGAAAGCATTTGATAAAATACAACACCCGTTCATGATGAAAACTCTAAGCAAACTGGGTTTGGAAGGAACATTCCTCAATACAATCAAAGCAATCTATGAAAAACCCACAGCCAACATCCTATTGAATGGGGAAAAGTTGGAAGCATTTCCACTGAGATCTGGAACCAGAGAGGGATGCCCACTCTCACCACTGCTATTCAATATAGTTCTGGAGGTTCTAGCCAGAGCTATTAGGCAAGAAAAAGAAATTAAAGGGATACAAATTGGGAAGGAAGAACTCAAACTATCCCTCTTTGCAGATGACATGATTCTGTATTTAGGGGACCCAAAGAACTCTACTAAGAGACTATTGGAACTCATAGAAGAGTTTGGCAAAGTAGCAGGGTATAAAATCAATGCACAAAAATCAACAGCCTTTGTATACACAGACAATGCCATGGCTGAGGAAGAACTTCTAAGATCAATCCCATTCACAATAGCTACAAAAACAATCAAATACCTTGGAATAAACTTAACCAAAGACGTTAAAGATCTCTACGATGAAAATTACAAAACCTTAAAGAAAGAAATAGAAGAGGATACCAAGAAATGGAAAAATCTTCCATGCTCATGGATTGGAAGAATCAATATCATCAAAATGTCCATTCTCCCAAAAGCAATTTACAGATTCAATGCAATACCAATCAAGATACCGAAGACCTTCTTCTCAGATCTGGAAAAAATGATGCTGAAATTTATATGGAGGCACAAGAGACCTCGAATAGCTAAAGCAATCTTGTACAACAAAAACAAAGCCGGAGGCATCACAATACCAGATTTCAGGACATACTACAGGGCAGTTGTAATTAAAACAGCATGGTACTGGTACAGAAACAGATGGATAGACCAATGGAACAGAATTGAAACACCAGAAATCAACCCAAACATCTACAGCCAACTTATATTTGATCAAGGATCTAAAACTAATTCCTGGAGCAAGGACAGTCTATTCAATAAATGGTGCTGGGAAAATTGGATTTCCACGTGCAGAATCATGAAGCAAGACCCCTACCTTACACCTTACACAAAAATCCACTCAACATGGATTAAAGACCTAAATCTACGACCTGACACCATCAAGTTACTAGAGAACATTGGAGAAACCCTTCAAGATATTGGCACAGGCAAAGAATTTCTGGAAAAGACCCGGGAGGCACAGGCAGTCAAAGCCAAAATCAACTATTGGGATTGCATCAAATTGAGAAGTTTCTGTACTGCAAAAGAAACAGTCAGGAGAGTGAAAAGACAACCGACAGAATGGGAAAAAATATTTACAAACTATGCAACAGACAAAGGGTTAATAACCAGAATCTACAAAGAGATCAAGAAACTCCACAAAAACAAAACCAACAACCCACTTAAGAGATGGGCCAAGGACCTCAATAGACATTTTTCAAAAGAGGAAATCCAAATGGCCAACAGACACATGAAAAAATGTTCAAGGTCATTAGCAATCAGGGAAATGCAAATCAAAACCACAATGAGGTTTCACCTCACCCCGGTTAGAATGGCTCACATTCAGAAATCTACCAACAACAGATGCTGGCGAGGATGTGGGGAAAAAGGGACACTAACCCACTGTTGGTGGGAATGCAAACTGGTCAAGCCACTATGGAAGTCAGTCTGGAGATTCCTCAGAAACCTGAAGATAACCCTACCGTTCGACCCAGCCATCCCACTCCTTGGAATTTACCCAAAGGAATTTAAATTGGCAAACAAAAAAGCGGTCTGCAGCCTAATGTTTATTGCAGCTCAATTCACAATAGCTAAGACCTGGAACCAACCTAAATGCCCATCAACGATAGACTGGATAAAGAAATTATGGGATATGTACTCTTTAGAATACTATACCGCAGTAAGAAACAACGAAATCCAGTCATTTGCAACAAAATGGAGGAATCTGGAACACATCATGCTGAGTGAAATAAGGCAGTCCCAAAGGGACAAATACCATATGTTCTCCCTGATCGGTGACGACTGACTGAACACCAAGAGGGAAACCTGTTGGAGTGAGGTGGACACTATGGGAAATGGTGGCTTGATCAGCATAGCCCTGACTGTTAATGAACAACTAAATACATTATCCCTCTTAGTAGTTTTTTTATCTGTTCTACTTAATATGACTGGTTTAGATCTGTAATTGATGCACAGTTATTCTTAAGTGTTGAAAATTAACTGAAATGTGATCCCTGTTGAACATGGTGGTGGGAATGGGAGAGGGAAGAAATGTATAATTTGGGACATGCTCAGGCTGACTTGCCCCAAGTGGTGGAGTTGGAAGCATACCAGGGGATTCCAATTCAATCCCATCGAGGTGGCATGTACCAATGCCATCTCACTGTTCCAGGTGATCAGTTTCAGTTCACAGTTGGTCATGGTGAAGGGACTGGGAGTCAAAGGGAGCACATAGACAAGTCTAGTACCTGCTAACACTAACTGATGGAGTAAATAAAGGGGAGAGTGATCCAACATGGGAAGTGAGATACTCAGCAGACTCATAGAATGGCAGATGTCCTAAATAGCACTCTGGCCTCAGAATCAGCCCTAAAGGCATTCGGAGCTGGCTGAAAAGCTCATGAGAGTATTTCAGGCATGGAAAGCCAAGACACTCTGGCAAAAGATCTCTGCGAGTGAGATCTCAGTGGAAAGAACAGGTCATCAAAGAAGGAGGTACCTTTCTCTGAAGGGAGGAGAGAACCTCCACTTTGACTATGACCTTGTCTAAACAAGATAAGAGTCGGAGAACTCAGAGGGCTTCCATAGCCTTGGAAACTCATGACTGGAGCATAGGGAGATTACTGATGCCATAGACTGGAGTGTCAATTTGTAAAGTCAACAACAGGAGTCACTGTGCACTTACTCCTCATGTAGGATCTCTATCCTTAATGTGCTGTACATTGAGATTTAATGCTATAACGAGTACTCAAACAATATATTTCACTTTGTGTTTCTATGGGGGTGCAAACTGTTGAAATCCTTACTTAATGCATACTAAACTGATCCTCTGTAAAAAAAAAAAAAAAGAAAAGAAAAGAAATTATCAATTCCCAACTTGAATCTCACTGGGATTAAACATGACAATAGGTCTGATCTGATTTCATCATCATTTAAAAAAATCATCTATTATTTTTCACTTTATGTTTCTGTGTGGGAGCAAACTGTTGAAATCCATACTTAATGTATACTAAGCTGATCATCTGTATATTAAGATAATCGAAAATGAATCTTGATGTGAATGGAAGGGGAGAGGGAGTGGGAAAGGGGAGGGTTGTGGGTGGGAGGGACAGTATGGGGGGGAAGCCATTGTAATCCATAAGTTGTACTTTGGAAATTTATATTCATTAAATAAAAGTTTAAAAAAAAAATTAGGGTTCCAGGGCCGGCGCTGTGGTCCAGTGGGTTAACACCTTGGCCTGAAGTGTTGGCATCCCATATGGGCGCTGGATCGAGACCCAGCTGCTCCACTTCTGATACAGCTCTCTGCTATGGCCTGGGAAAGCAGTAGAAGATGGCCCAAGTCCTTGGGCCTCTGCACCCACGTGGGAGACCCAGAAGAAGCTCCTGGCTCCTGGCTTCAGATCGGTGCTGCTTCGGCCGATCCCTGGGAAAGCAGAAGATAGCCCAAGTAATTGGGCCCTTGCACCCATGTGGGAGACCTAGAAGAAGCTCCTGGCTCTTGGCCTTGGACCAGTCCAACTCCGGCCATGGTAGTCATTTAGGGAGTGAACCAGCAGATGGAAGACACCTCTCTCTTTCTCTCCCTCTTTCTCTGTAACTCTGCCTTTCAAATAAATAAATAAATAAATCTTTTTTTAAAAAAGAGAATATACAAGTAGACTGATGCATGAAAGGATATTCATTTACAGCATTGTTTGTTACATGTGAAAACTTAAAAGGTGGGGCCAGTGTTGTGGTGCAGCAGTTTAAACCACAATCTGGAACACTGGCATCCCATAGAGGTACTGGCATCCCATATGGGCCCTGGTTCCAGTCCTGTATGCTCTACTTCCTATCCAGATACCTGCCGTGCACCTGCGAAAGCAGCAGAAGATGGCCCAAGTACTTGGGCCCCTATACCAATATGGCAGACTATATGGAGTTCCAAGCTCCTGGCTTCAGCCTGGCCAACCCCAGCCATTGCTACCATGTTGGGGAGTGAACCAGATGGAATTGCTCTCTCTTTCTCTCCCTTTCTGTAATTCTTTAAAATAAATTAATAAGTATTTAAACATAAATTAATTAATTAAATGAAACTTAAGGCCGGTGCCGTGGCTCAATAGGCTAATCCTCCACCTGTGGCGCCAGCACACCAGGTTCTAGTCCCGGTCGGGGCGCCGGATTCTGTCCTGGTTGCCCCTCTTCTAGGCCAGCTCTCTGCTGTGGCCTGGGAATGCAGTGGAGGATGGCCCAAGTCCTTGGGCCCTGCACCCACATGGGAGACCAGGAGAAGCACCTGGCTCCTGGCTTCGGATCAGCAGGATGCCCTGGCTGCAGCGCGCCAGCCGTGGCGGCCATTGGAGGGTGAACCAACAGCAAAAGGAAGACCTTTCTGTCTGTCTGTCTCTCTCACTGTCCACTCTGCCTGTCAAAAAATAAATAAATAAATGAAACTTAAAACCTCAATGTTCAATATGGGCCATCCTTATGGAAGGCTATGCATTTGTAAAAAGGTGAGTCTAAGGGCCAGTGCTGTAGCATAGTAGGCTAAGCCTCTGCCTGCAGTGCCGGCATCCCATATGGACACCAGTTCATGTCACAGCTGTTCCTCTTCTGATCTCTGCTATAGCCTAGGAAAACAGTAGATAGCCCAAATGCTTGTGTCCCTGCACCTGTGTGGGAGACCCAGAAGCACCTAGTTACTGGCTTTGGATCAACCCAGCTTCAGCTGTTGTGGCCATTTGGGGAGTGAAACAGTGGATGGAAGTCATTTTTGTCTCTCCCTCTCTCTCTCTGAAGCTCTACCTCTCAACTAAATAAATAAAAAATCTTTAATTAAAAAAAAAAAATGTAGGCCGGCGCCGCGGCTCACTAGGCTAATCCTCCGCCTAGCGGCGCTGGCACACCGGGTTCTAGTCCCGGTCGGGGCGCCGGATTCTGTCCCGGTTTCCCCTCTTCCAGGCCAGCTCTCTGCTGTGGCCCGGGAGTGCAGTGGAGGATGGCCCAGGTGCTTGGGCCCTGCACCCCATGGGAGACCAGGAAAAGCACCTGGCTCCTGGCTCCTGCCATCGGATCAGCGCGGTGCGCTGGCCGCAGCGCGCCGGCCGCGGCAGCCATTGGAGAGTGAACCAACGGCAAAGGAAGACCTTTCTCTCTGTCTCTCCCTCTCACTGTCCACTCTGCCTGTCAAAAAAATAAAAAATAAAAAAAAAATAAATAAATAAAAAAAAAAATGTGTCTGGCGTCGTGCTCACTAGGCTAATCCTCCGCCTGCAGTGCCGGCACCCCGAGTTCTAGTCCCGGTTGCTCCTCTTCCAGTCCAGCTCTCTGCTGTGGTCTGGGAGTGCAGTGGAGGATGGCCCAGATCCTTGGGCCCTGCACCCGCATGGGAGACCAGGAGGAAGCACCTGTCTCCTGGCTTCGGATCGGCACAGTGTGCCAGCCGTGGCAGCCATTTGGAGGGTGAACCAACAGAAGGAAGACCTTTCTCTCTCTCTCTCTCTCTCTCACCGTCTAACTCTGCCTGTCAAAAAAAAAAAAAAAAAAAAAAGGTAAATCTATATTTTCTGAGCTCCCAGAGCTATTGAGTGAGAAAAAGAAAGCTGAGGGACAATACATATTATTGTGATTGTGAATATGTTAGCTTGTTATAGAAATTAAATATTAAAAAGAAAATCAAATATTATACACATATGTATGTATCTGTGTATAAGTGACAATGATTACCACTGAGCTGCATTGTTTTAAACAGGCTAAAAGAATTGTTTTATTTTTTAAGAATCTATTTATTCAAAAGGCAGAATGACCAAATAAGGGAGAATTAGAGATTCACCATCTGCTAGTTCTATCCCTAAATGCCAGCCAGGAACTCCATTCTGGTCTCCCACATGGGTGGCAGGGACTTTGGTACTTGGGCCATCAACCATTGCCTTCCCAGGCACATTAGCAGGAAGCTGGATCAAAAATAGAGGACCCGGGACACGTCCCACTCTGATTCAGGACTCAGGCATCCCAAGCAATGGTATATACTATGTACCACAGTGCCTGCCCCAATTATGCCTTTTCTATAGGGGAGGAGATAAACACAGAAAGTAACTTTTGCCAGGTGATATTTAAACCCAGTCATAGATGGTGAACTCCAAGATGGCGGAATAGGGAGGGAGCACACCGATGGTCCGGGAAGGCAAGGTTCAAAGAGGGGTGAGAATTTGTAGTTTTGGGGAAAGGGAAGCTCTTCCAAAACAGGGGAGACAGGATGGACCTGCGAGGAGGACGCTGACGCCTGAAGAGCAGGACACCAGCAGGAGTGTGTACACACCAGCGCTGGAAGCCGAGGTGAGATGGCGCACTCGCCCAGCACTGCTGTAACAGCCGCCGCCGCCCCTCCCCCAACCCACCCTGGGATGGACACTGAGACACAGCACGACTGAGTGGGGGAGGAAATAGAAAACGGAAAAGAATGAGTAGTGCCTGCGGAAAGAGTGCGTGATTCAGGGTGTCTAATTGAGGGACTAAACAATCCAGGAATCCTCCCCCAAATTGGAGCTGCAGCTGGCGGGAAGCAGCCATCTTGTTTGTTTACATTCGGGCTTAAAGGAGAACTGCCTCTGCCTCTGCACTAACCTTCGGAGGTGGAGCCCAAAGGTGGCGACAGGACACTCCTTGCACAGGGGCGGGCAGTGAGGGAGGGCAGCTCAAAGCCCTGACACCAGTCTACTCAAGTTACTAGAAAAAAAAATTTTGAATAGCGCCCGTGGGAAGAGGGCAGGATCCAAGGGGACGAACTGAGGGATCAAAAACGCCAGGATCCTTAGGAACTGCCCAACCCACAATCAGAGCTGCAGCGGGCAGAGTGCAGCCATCTTGTTTGTTTACATTCGAGCTTAAAGGAGGCTGGCCTCTGCTCCAAAGGAGGAAGCAGCAGGGGCAGAGTCCAAAGGTGGTCTGGGGCTACTTAACACTCCTCACACAGGAGGTGCAGTGAAAAAGAGTGGCTGACCAACGAACCCCAGGCACAGACACCTAAGGGTGAACATAGGAACAAGGAAACTGGCCCCCAAGGGGTGGAGATTGGCACCTCAAAGCCCTGACACCAGCCCACTCAAGTTACTAAATAAATAAATAAGTAAAAAATAAACAAACTCTAGAAGGCAGAGCAGCCTGCTTACACTGGATATTGGTACAGACTCACAGCAGCCCATAGCAGAAGGAAATCAACCTGAAAAACCACCCATACGGAATGCCAAAAAAAAACAAAACAAAAACCCACAATAAGAATATAGAAGAACATATAAACTTGCCAATGGAGCAGGCTAAACCAAGCATAACAGAGGCTGAAGAAGAAGAATTTGAAACTATGCCAGAAAAAGAATTCAGAAAATTAATAATCAGATTACTTAGAAATAATGAGAAACAGTGTCGAGAGCTGAACGAAAAACAAGCCCAAGGATTAGAGATCCTAAAGAGAAGCCAGAATGAAATACTGGAAATGAAAAACTCAATTGACCAGATAAAAAACACCATGGAATCCCTCGGAAATCTAACAGATGAAATAGAAGACCAAATATCAGAATTCGAAGACAAACTTCCAGAAATAATACAGTCAGTTCAAATGCAGGAAGAAGAAATTAAAAAATTAAAAAATATGGTCGGAGACCTACAAGATTCAATCAAATGGTGTAATGTTCAGGTAATAGGAGTCCCTGAGGGGGTGGAAAGAGAGAATGGATTGGAAGATGCTTTCAATGAAATAATATCAGAAAACTTCAAACAAAGGCAGCTGGATAACAACAGGCAAATTCAACAGATAGCCAGGACTCCGAACAGGGTAGACCAGAAGAGAAATTCACTGCGACACATTGCGGCAACACTCAGCTCAGTGACACACAAAGAACAAATCCTAAAATGTGCCAGAGAAAAACGACAAATCACATTCACGGGTAAGTTAATCAGACTCACCCCAGACTTCTCATCGCAAACACTACAGGCAAGGAGACAATGGCATGATATATTTCAAGTTTTAAAAGACAAACAATGCCAACCTAGAATACTATACCCTGCAAAGCTATCATTTATGAATGAAGGGGAAATAAAGATCTTCCAAGACAAACAAAAACTGAAAGAATTTGTATCCACGCGCCCAACCCTACAACACTTGCTCAAAGACGTGCTGCACACAGAAATACAAAAACAAGAACTTCACTACAAAAAAAACAGCGAATGTAGAGTAACCTACAAACGAAGTTCAAAATACATAAACAGCTTGTTTAGGAAACATGAATGGGAAAAGACAGTACTTAACAGTAATCACACTGAATGTGAATAGTCTTAATTCTACTACCAAAAGACATAGACTAGCTGATTGGATCAAGAAAGAGAATCCATCTATATGCTGCCTTCAGGAGACACACCTTATCAGCAAAGATGCATGCAGACTGAAAGTGAAAGGATGGAAAAAGATACTCCAAGCTAACAGAAACCAAAAAAGAGCTGGTGTGGCCATCCTGATATCAGACAAAATAGACTTTAACATAAAAACTATTAAAAGAGACAGAGAAGGGCACTATATAATGATTAAAGGATCTATCCAACAGGAAGACATTACTATTATAAATGTATACGCACCTAATTACAGGGCGACTGGCTACCTGAAAGAATTACTAAAGGATTTAAAGGGAGATATAGATTCAAATACAATAGTAACAGGGGACTTCAACACCCCACTCTCACCAATGGACAGATCAACCAGATAGAAATTCAACAAGGAAACAACAGAGCTAATTGACGCTATAGACCAAATAGACCTAATAGATATCTTCAGAACCTTCCACCCCACAGCCATAGAGTTCACGTATTTCTCCCCCGTACATGGAACGTTCTCTAGGATTGACCATATGCTTGCTAGGCCATAAAGTGGGCCTCAACAAATTCAAAAAAATCGAAACTATACCATGCAGCTTTTCAGACTATCACACGGTGAAACTCAAAATCAACAACCCAAGAATCTCTACACCATATGCAAATATATGGAGAATGGACAACATGATCCTAAACGAACAGTGGGTCATTGAAGAAATTAAAAGAGAAATCAAAAGATTTCTAGAAACAAATGAAAATGATAACACAACCTATCAAAACCTGTGGGACACAGCAAAAGCAGTGCTAAGAGGAAAGTTTATAACAATTGGTGTCTACATCAAGAAGCTGGAAAGGAACCAAACAAATGAACTCTCTATGCACCTCAAGGATTTAGAAAAACAGCAGCAAATCAAGCCCAAATCTAGAAGGAGGAAAGAAATACTAAAGATTAGAGAAGAAATAAACAGAATTGAAACAAACAAAAAAAAAAACCAATACAAAAGATTAACAAAACCAGGAGCTGGTTCTTTGAAAAAATAAACAAAATCGACACACCATTGGCCCAACTAACCAAAAAAAGGAGAGAGAAGACCCAAATCTGTAAAAATCAAAGATAGTAATGGAAACAGACACAACAGAAATAAAAAGAATCATCAGAAACCACTACAAAGAGATGTATGCTAACAAATTGGGGAACCTGGAAGAAATGGATAGATTCCTGGACACATGCAACCTTCCTAAACTGAGCCGTGAAGATGTAGAAAATCTAAACAGACCCATAACTATGGAAGAAATTGAATCAGTAATAAACGCACTACCAAAAAAGAAGAGCCCAGGACTGGATGGCTTCACCGCCGAATTTTACCAGACATTTAGAGAACAACTAACTCCAGTTCTTCTCAAATTATTCAAAACAATTGAAAGAGAGGGAATCCTTCCAAATTCCTTCTACGAAGCCAATATCACCTTAATTCCTAAGCCCGGAAAAGACACAAAGGAGAAAGAAAACTACATACCTATCTCCCTGATGACCATAGATGCAAAAATACTCAACAAAATTCTGGCAAACCGAATCCAACTGCACATCAGAAAGATCATTCACCTGGACCAAGTGGGATTTATCCCTGGTATGCAGGGATGGTTCAATATTTGAAAGTCAATCAATGTAATACATCACATTAATAAATTGAGAAATAAAAATTATACAATTATCTCAATAGATGCAGAGAAAGCATTTGACAAAATACAACACCCTTTCATGATGAAAACCCTAAGCAAATTGGGGTTAGAAGGAACATTCCTCAACACAATTAAGGCAGTCTATGATAAACCAATGGCCAGCATCATATTGAATGGGGAAAAGTTGGAGGCATTTCCATTGAAAACTGGCACCAGACAGGGATGCCCACTCTCACCATTGCTATTCAATATAGTCCTAGAAGTGTTAGCTAGGGCCATCAGGCAATGAAAAGAAATTAAAGGGATACAAATGGGAAAGGAGGAATTTAAATTATCCCTATTTGCAGATGACATGATACTATATATAGAGGACCCGATAAACTCCTATAAGAGACTATTGGAACTCATAGAAGAGTTTGGTAAAGTAGCAGGATACAAAATCAACGCTCAGAAATCAACAGCCTTTGTATACACAGATAATGCCAGGGTTGAAGAAGAACTTCTAAGATCAATCCCATTCACGATAGCCACAAAAACAATAAAGTACCATCGCTTCTCGACCTTTTGGCTAAGATCAAGTGTAAAAATAATAAAGTACCTTGGAATAAATTTAACCAAGGATGTCAAAGACCTCTATGATGAAAATTA
The DNA here is from genome assembly GCF_964237555.1 of Oryctolagus cuniculus. NCBI lineage: Eukaryota > Metazoa > Chordata > Mammalia > Lagomorpha > Leporidae > Oryctolagus > Oryctolagus cuniculus. The sequence goes on from NC_091434.1 coordinate 107,526,345, forward strand.
CAAAACACTAAAGAAAGAAATAGAAGACGACACAAAAAAATGGAAAAACCTGCCATGCTCATGGATTGGAAGAATCAATATTATCAAAATGTCCATTCTTCCAAAAGCAATTTACAAGTTCAATGCAATACCAATCAAAATACCAAAGTCATTCTTCAAAGACCTAGAAAAAACGATGCTGAAATTCATATGGAGAAACAGGAGACCGAGAATAGCTAAAGCAATCCTTTACAATAAAACAAGGCTGGAGGCATCACAATTCCAGACTTCAAGACATACAATTCAAGACTTCAAGACAACTTCAAGGGCAGTTGTAATCAAAACAGCCTGGTACTGGTACAAAAACAGACGGATAGACCAATGGAACAGAATAGAAACACCGGAGATCAATCCAAACATCTATAACCAACTCATATTCGACAAAGGACCTAAAACCAACCCCTGGAACAAGGACAGCCTCTTCAACAAATGGTGCTGGGAAAACTGGATGTCCACATGTCGAAGTATGAAGCAAGACCCCTACCTTACACCTTATACAAAAATCCACTCAACATGGATCAAAGAACTAGAGATGCGTCACGTCACCATGAAACTAATTGAGAGCATAGGAGAAACCCTTCAAGATATTGGAACAGGCAAAGAATTCCTGGAGAAGACCCCAGAGGCATGGGTAATCAAAGATAAAATAAACAAATGGGATTACCTCAGATTGAAGAGTTTCTTTACAGCAAAGGAAACAGTCAGGAAAGTGAAGAGGCAACCAACAGAATGGGAGATGTTATTCGCAAAGTACACAACAGATAAAGGATTAACAACTAGAATCTATAAAATGATCAAAAATACCACAAAATCAAAACAAACAACCCAATAAAAAAATAGGGCAAGGACCTTAACAGACATTTTTCAAAAGAGGAAATCCAAATGGCCAACAGACACATGAAAAAATGCTCATGATCCCTAGCCATCAGGGAAATGCAGATCAAAACCACAATGAGGTTTTACCTCACTCCGGTTAGATTGGCTTACATACAGAAATCAACCAACAACAGATGCTTGCGAGGATGTGGGGGAAAAGGGACACTAATCCACTGTTGGTGGGAATGCAAACTGGTAAAGCCACTATGGAAGACAGTTTGGAGAGTCCTCAGAAACCTGAATATAGCACTACCACAGGACCCAACCATCCCATTCCTTGGAATTTACCCAAATGGAATTAAAGGGGAAAAAAAAAGAGCCATTTGCACCTCAATATTTGTTGCAGCTCAATTCACAATAGCTAAGACATGGAATCAACCTAAATGTCCATCAACGGATGACTGGATAAAGAAACTATGGGATATGTACTCTATGGAACACTACACAGCAGTAAAAAACAATGAAATCCTGGCATTTACAACAAAATGGAGGAAGCTGGAAAACATCATGCTGAGTGAAATAAGCCAGTCCAAAAGGGACAAATATCATATGTTCTCCCTGATTGATGGCAACTAAACGAGCATCTAAAATGATACCCATTGAAGTGAGATGGACACTATGAGAGACAATGACATGATCAGCCCTTGTCTAGACTGTTGAGGAACAACTTACTATTTTATTCCTTTTAGTATTTTTTGTTGTTGTTGTTGTTGTTGTTGATGTTGCTCTGTTTGTTCTACATAAGACCACTGGTTGAACTCTGTAATCAATGCACAATCATTCTTAGGCGTTTAAAATTAACAGAAAAGTGATCTCTGTTAAACATAGGAGTGGGAATAAGAGAGGGAGGAGATATATAGGTTGGCACATGCTCACTCAGACTTACCTCCAATGGTGGAACTAGAAATGTGCCAGGGGATTTCAACTCAATCTTACCAAGGAGGCAGGTACCAATGCCAGCGCACTTGATAAAGTGATAAGTATAAATACACAACCGATCAAAAAGATAGGGTATGTGTCGATGAGATTTCACAAATAAGACCAGTGTAAGCAACTAATGAAGGATAGAATTAAAAGGGAGAGAATGATCCTGCGGGGGAAACAGGACACACAGCAGACTCATAGACTGGCAGCACTCCTGCCTCAGAATCAACCCTTGGGACATTCGTATCTGGCTAAAAGGTCCATGAGAGTCTCACAGGCATGGAAAGCCATGACATGGTGGCAAAAAAAAAAACAATCTAAATGAAAGATCCTGGTGAACAAGACCCCAGCAGAAGGAACAGGCCATCAAGGAGAGAGGCACCTTTCTCTGAAGGGAGGAAGGAACCTCCACTGTGATATGGCCTTGACTAAACAGAGTCGGTGAACTCAAGGGGCTTCCGTAGCCTAGACAGCTCATAGCAAGAGTCTCGGGTGATTGCTGACGTCATAAATAAGAGTGCCAATTGTTAAATCAACAACGGGAGTCACTGGGTACATGCTCCCCACGTAGGATCTCTGTCCTTAATGTGTTGTACTATGAAACTTAAAAACAACACTACTAGTCGAACAATACCCTATACCTTGAGCGGTTGTGTGAGTGCAGCCTGTTGAAATCCTTGCTTAGTATATACTAAGTTGATCTTCAGTATATGAAGGTAATTGAAAATGAAACTCGATGAAGGGCGGGATGGGAGAGGGAGTGGGAGAGGGGAGGGCCACGGGAGGGAGGGAGGTTGGAGGGGGGGAAGCCACAACAATACAAAAGTTGCACTTTGTAAATTCACATTTATTAAATAAAAAAACTATATAACAAACAAAAAAAGAACTTAATACTTTACCCTTTTAGTATTTTTTATGTTCTACTTAAAACTATTGGTTGAACTCTGTAATTAATACACAATTACTCTTAGGTGTTTAATTAATGCTATAACTAGTACTCAAATAGTATTTTACACTTTGTGTTTCTGTGTGGGTGCAAACTGTTGAAATCTTTACTTAATATATGCTAAATTGATCTTCTATATATAAAGATAATTGAAAATTAATCTTGATGTGAATGGAAGGGGAGAGGGAGTGGGAGAGGGGAGTGTTGTGGGTGGGAGGGAAGTTATGGGGGGGAGCTATTGTAATCCATAAGCTGTACTTTGGAAATTTATGTTCATTAAATAAAATTTAAAAAAAAATAAATAAACCCAGTCATTTGGACTCCTGAGTTAAGCCATGCAGAGAAAGAAAATGAGAAGGAGGCCTATTGTTGTGGGTGCTTATCCTACAGAGGCAAGAGGAGTAGAGAACAGGAGTTTGCAAATTTGCCCAAGTGTTTTTATGTTATTGGAATATTTTACAAAATGTATTGTTTACCTACCTATTCTTAAAGGAGAAAAATTATTTAATGAGAGATTCATAGTCTATTATGTTGACAAATCTTAATATCATTTGTAAGACGAAAATGTAATGAACTCTTAAGACATTTTCCCAAGTTCCTCTGCTTGTGTGGAAAGTTTATTGTTTCTGTGTTATCTTTTTTTTTTTTTTTTTTTTTTTTACAGGCAGAATGGACAGTGAGAGAGAGACAGAGAGAAAGGTCTTCCTTTGCCGTTGGTTCATCCTCCAATGGCTGCCGCGGCCAGCGCGCTACAGCCGGCACACTGCGCTGATCTGAAGGCAGGAGCCAGGTGCTTCTCCTGGTCTCCCATGGGGTCTCCTGGTCTCCCAGTGCTTGGGCCATCCTCCACTGCACTCCCGGACCATAGCAGAGAGCTGGCCTGGAAGAGGGGCAACCGGGACAGAATTCGGTGCCCCAACCGGGACTAGAACCCGGTGTGCCGGCGCCACTAGGCGGAGGATTAGCCTGTTGAGCTGTGGCGCCGGCCCTTCTGTGTTATCTCTTATTGCCCTTCAATGGTTATAAATATTACATTGGTGAACCATGTGCTGATTTCTTTATCCATGATAACTCGATTAAATATTAAGTGCCAATAATCCCTTTGTATTTTATAACATCAGCTGGAGCTATAAAGCCAGGGGTCCTTCCATGTACCTCCTGGTAGCTCCTTGAAAATGGAGCTCTTTTGGAGTATAGTCTTTACTGTCCTCCTGAGTTTCTCCTGCCGGGGGTCAGACTGGGAATCTGATAGCAATTTCATTTCAGCTGCAGGGCCTCTAACCACTGACCTACTGCTCAGCCTGCAGTATCCACAGGGAAACCAGACTTCTGATTTTGCAGCAGGGGGCAAAGACCTTTATGTTTGTTCCCAGCCACTGCCCGCTTTCCTGCCAGAGTATTTCAGCAGTCTTCGTGCCAGTGAGATCACCCATTATAAAGTGTTTCTGTCGTGGGCACAGCTCCTCCCAGCAGGACGCTCCGGAGACCCAGATGGGAACGCAGTGCGGTGCTACCGGCAGCTCCTTGAGGCCCTCAGGGCTGCGCAGCTTCAGCCCATGGTCGTCCTGCACCACCAGCACCTCCCTGCCAGCAGCGCCCTGAGGAGTGACGTCTTCGCTGACCTCTTCGCTGAGTATGCCACCTTCGCCTTCCATGCCTTTGGGGACCTCGTGGGGGTCTGGCTCACCTTTAGTGACTTGGAGGCAGCCATAAGGGAGCTCCCTCAGCAGGATTCAAGAGCTTGGCGTCTCCAGCTCCTCACTGAGGCCCACAGAAAAGCCTATGAGATTTACCACCAAAAGTATGCTGCTCAGGGTGAGTACAAATGAGTTTCCAAATGTTTGAGCTGTCTCAAATGTTTTCATCCTTTTCCTGAGAAGGATCTCAAAGTTGTTATGTAATTGTGCATCTTCTTTGTAACTGTTCTTTGGGGAGTCATTTTATTTGCTTTTAATGATTGAGGGACAGCTAAGAAGTCAAAGATAATCTGTAGAACTGAAAGCCATTTTGGTTTATAAAAGCTTTTCCTTCAAGGCTTTAAATAATGCCCGAATAATGGAGCCTGGGCTGGAGGAGCCAGCAGTGCAGTTGAGATCTCTCACGTGGTGGCAGGAAGCCAACTACTTGAGCCATCACTGCTGCCTCTCAGGGTGCACATTAGCAGGAAGCTGGTATGACGTTGGAAGCAGAGCCAGGATTTGAACCAGACACTCTGTCATGAGAAACGGGCATCTTAACCTGCATTTAACTGCTAGGCCAAGAACCTGTCCCAGACTTTCAGTATTTTTGATCAGTATTTTTTGTCATCAGTATTTTATTATATCATATCAAGGGTTTATACTGTTAACTTGGCTTATGATTGTTAATTAAATATTTGGCTGAGATCGTATTTGTCAAGTTTCTCCACTGTGAAGTTACTTTTTTTGCTCTTAATTCCGTACTATACTCTTTGGAAAGAAGTCGTGTGTACAGCACACACTGAAGAAATGGGGAGTTATGGTCTCCCTAATAAATATTTTGAGAAGTTCCTTTCTAGGGGCAAGTGTTTGACCCAAGAGTTAATTTCCCTTCTGGGCCACCCGCATCAGATTGTTTCGGTTCGAGACCTGGCTCTGCTCCCAGTTATAACTTCCTGCTACTGTACATTCTAGGAGACAGCAGATGTTGGCTCAAGTATTTGTGATTCTGTCATCTACAATGAGAGACCCAGACTGAATTCCCAGCATCCAATTTCAGTCTAATCTAACCCTGGTTGTTTCAGTTATGTGGGGAGTGAACCAGTAGATGGGAGATTTCTCTCTCTTTCCATCTCAGTCTATCTCCAAAATAAAGCACATAAATAATTATTTAATGTGTTTCCTAAACTCAATCATAGAGGCAAAAGACTTATACACTGAAAACTATGGAAAATTACTTAAAGAAACTAAAGAAGGCATAAATAAATGGAAAGATATACTGCATTCATGGATTGAAAGAATTAGTACTAAGATATTACCCAAAGCAATGTACAGAATCAATTAGTTCCCTATACAAAACTCACTGACTTTTTTCAAAAATGAAAATATCTACCCTTACACTGAACTTTCAAGAAACTTTAAGTAGCCAAAATAATCTTTAAAAAGGAAAATAAAGTTAGAGACCTCATATTTCCTGACTTCAAAACTTATTACAAACTGCAGAAATCAAAACAGTGTGAAACTGACACAGAAACAGACATATAGATTAATGGAATAGGATAGAGAGCCCAGAAATAAAAGCCCTATCGTGTATGGCCAAATGATATTTGGCAAGGCTGCCGAGATAATTCAGTAGAAAAAGGATAATCTTTTCAACAAATGGTGCTAGAAAAACTGGATATCCACATGCAAAAGGATGAAATGGCATCCTTACCTTATAGCATAACTAAAAAATAGCTAGAAATGGATCGAAGACCCTAAATCTGCAAAATCTTTTCTTTTTTTTTTTTTTTTTTGACAGGCAGAGTGGACAGTGAGAGAGAGAGACAGAGAGAAAGGTCTTCCTTTGCCGTTGGTTCACCCTCCAATGGCTGCCGCAGCCGGTGCGCTGCGGCTGGCGCACCGCGCTGATCTGATGGCAGGAGCCAGGTACTTCTCCTGGTCTCCCATGGGGTGCAGGGCCCAAGCACTTGGGCCATCCTCCACTGCACTCCCTGGCCACAGCAGAGAGCTGGCCTGGAAGAGGGGCAACCGGGACAGAATCTGGCACCCCGACCAGGACTAGAACCCGGTGTGCTGGCGCCGCTAGGTGGAGGATTAGCCTAGTGAGCCGCGGCGCCAGCCTTAAATCTGCAAAATCTATAAAGCTCTTAGAAGAAAGCATAGGGGAAAAAACTGTAAAACATTGGATTTGGCAATGAATTCTTAGATATGACATGAACAAAGCACAGGCAACACAAGGAAAAATGTCAATAAACTTGATTTAAACATAATTTAAACATAATTAAAACTTTGGTTCATCAAATGACACTATCAACAGAGGAAAAAGACAATCCACAGAATGGGAGAATGTATTTGAAAATCATATATTTTTTTAACTTTTTTTTTTTATCTTTTATTTAATGAATATAAATTTCCAAAGTACAACTCATGGATTACAATGGCTCCCCCCCCCCATACCGTCCCCCCCACAACCCTCCCCTTTCCCACTCCCTCTCCCCTTCCATTCACATCAAGATTCATTTTCGATTATCTTAATATACAGAAGATCAGCTTAGTATATATTAAGTAAGGATTTCAACAGTTTGCTCCCACACAGAGACATAAAGTGAAAAATAATAGATGATTTTTTTTTAAATGATGATGAAATCAGATCAGACCTATTGTCATGTTTAATCCCAGTGAGAGTCAAGTTGGGAGTTGATAGTTTCTTTTTTCTTTCTTTCTTTCTTTCTTTTTTTTTTTTTTTTTTTTTTACGGAAGATCAGTTTAGTGTACATTAAGTAAAGATTTCAACCGTTTGCACCCCCATAGAAACACAAAGTGAAATATACTGTTTGAGTACTCGTTATAGCATTAAGTCTCAATACACAGCACATTAAGGACAGAGATCCTACATGAGGAGTAAGTGCACAGTGACTCCTGTTGTTGACTTTACCAATTGACACTCCTGTTTATGGCATCAGTAATCTCCCTATGCACCAGTCATGAGTTTCCAAGGCTATGGAAGCCCTCTGAGTTCTCCGACTCTTATCTTGTTTAGACACGGTCATAGTCAAAGTGGAGGTTCTCTCCTCCCTTCAGAGAAAGGTACCTCCTTCTTTGAAGACCTGTTCTTTCCACTGAGATCTCACTCACAGAGATCTTTTGCCAGAGTGTCTTGGCTTTCCATGCCTGAAATACTCTCATGGGCTTTTCAGCCAGATCCGAGTGCCTTTAGGGCTGATTCTGAGGCCAGAGTGCTATTTAGGACATCCGCCATTCTATGAGTCTGCTGAGTATCTCACTTCCCATGTTGGATTACTCTCCCCTTTATTTGTTCTATCGGTTAGTGTTAGCAGGTACTAGACTTGTTTATGTGCTCCCTTTGACTCTTAGTCCTTTCATTATGATCAATTGTGAACTGAAATTGATCACTTGGAATAGTGAGATGGCATTGGCACATGCCACCTTGATGGGATTGAATTGGAATCCGCTGGTATGTTTCCAACTCTACCAATTGGGGCAAGTCAGCCCGAGCATGCCCCAAATTATACATCTCTTCCCTCTCTTATTCCCACTCTTATGTTTAACAGGGATCACATTTCAGTTAATTTTCAACACTTAAGAATAACTGTGTGATAATTACAGAATTAAACCAGTCATATTAAGTAGAACAGACAAAAAAAAAAAAACTACTAAGAGGGATAATGTATTAAGTTGTCCATTAACAGTCAGGGCTATGCTGATCAAGTCACCATTTCTCATAGTGTCCATTTCACTTCAGGTGTTTCCTTTTTGGTGTTCAGTCAGTTGTCACCGATCAGGGAGAACATATGGTATTTGTCCCTTGGGGACTGGCTTATTTCACTCAGCATGATGTGTTCCAGATTCCTCCATTTTGTTGCAAATGACTGGATTTCGTTGTTTCTTACTGCGGTATAGTATTCTAAAGAATACATATCCCATAATTTCTTTATCCAGTCTACCGTTGATGGGCATTTAGGTTGGTTCCAGGTCTTTTTTTTTTTAACTTTTATTTAATGAATATAAACTTCCAAAGTACGATTTATGGATTACAATGGCTTCCCCCCCATACCGTCCCTCCCACCCACAACCCTCCCCTTTCCCACTCCCTCTCCCCTTCCATTCACATCAAGATTCATTTTCGATTATCTTAATATACAGAAGATCAGCTTAGTATACATTAAGTAAGGATTTCAACAGCTTGCTCCCACACAGAAACATAAAGTGAAAAATAATAGATGATTTTTTTAAAATGATGATGAAATCAGATCAGACCTATTGTCATGTTTAATCCCAGTGAGAGTCAAGTTGGGAGTTGATAATTTCTTTTCTTTTCTTTTTTTTTTTTTTTTTTTTTTTTTTACAGAGGATCAGTTTAGTATGCATTAAGTAAAGATTTCAACCGTTTGCACCCCCATAGAAACACAAAGTGAAATATATTGTTTGAGTACTCGTTATAGCATTAAATCTCAATGCACAGCACATTAAGGACAGAGATCCTACATGAGGAGTAAGTGCACAGTGACTCCTGTTGTTGACTTTACCAATTGACACTCCTGTCTATGGCATCAGTAATCTCCCTATGCACCAGTCATGAGTTTCCAAGGCTATGGAAGCCCTCTGAGTTCTCCGATTCTTATCTTGTTTAGACAAGGTCATAGTCAAAGTGGAGGTTCTCTCCTCCCTTCAGAGAAAGGTACCTCCTTCTTTGAAGACCTGTTCTTTCCACTGAGATCTCACTCACAGAGATCTTTTGCCAGAGTGTCTTGGCTTTCCATGCCTGAAATACTCTCATGGGCTTTTCAGCCAGATCCAAGTGCCTTTAGGGCTGATTCTGAGGCCAGAGTGCTATTTAGGACATCCGCCATTCTATGAGTCTGCTGAGTATCTCACTTCCCATGTTGGATCACTCTCCCCTTTATTTGTTCTATCGGTTAGTGTTAGCAGGTACTAGACTTGTTTATGTGCTCCCTTTGACTCTTAGTCCTTTCATTATGATCAATTGTGAACTGAAATTGATCACTTGGAATAGTGAGATGGCATTGGTACATGCCACCTTGATGGGATTAAATTGGAGTCCCCTGGTATGTTTCTAACTCTACCAATTGGGGCAAGTCAGCTTGAGCATGTCCCAAATTATATATCTCTTCCCTCTCTTATTCCCACTCTTATGTTTAACAGGGATCACATTTCAGTTAAATTTCAACACTTAAGAATAACTGTGTATTAATTACAGAATTAAACCAGTCATATTAAGTAGAACAGACAAAAAAACTACTAAGAGGGAAAATGTATTAAGTTGTCCATTAACAGTCAGGGCTATGCTGATCAAGTCACCGTTTCCCATAGTGTCCATTTCACTTCAGGTGTTTCCTTTTTGGTGTTCAGTCAGTTGTCACCGATCAGGGAGAACATATGGTATTTGTCCCTTGGGGACTGGCTTATTTCACTCAGCATGATGTGTTCCAGATTCCTCCATTTTGTTGCAAATGACTGGATTTCGTTGTTTCTTACTGCGGTATAGTATTCTAAAGAGTACATATCCCATAATTTCTTTATCCAGTCTACCGTTGATGGGCATTTAGGTTGGTTCCAGGTCTTAGCTATTGTGAATTGAGCTGCAATAAACATTAGGCTGCAGACCGCTTTTTTGTTTGCCAATTTAAATTCCTTTGGGTAAATTCCAAGGAGTGGGATGGCTGGGTCGAACGGTAGGGTTATCTTCAGGTTTCTGAGGGATCTCCAGACTGACTTCCATAGTGGCTTGACCAGTTTGCATTCCCACCAACAGTGGGTTAGTGTCCCTTTTTCCCCACATCCTCGCCAGCATCTGTTGTTGGTAGATTTCTGAATGTGAGCCATTCTAACCGGGGTGAGGTGGAACCTCATTGTGGTTTTGATTTGCATTTCCCTGATTGCTAATGACCTTGAACATTTTTTCATGTGCCTGTTGGCCATTTGGATTTCCTCTTTTGAAAAATGTCTATTGAAGTCCTTGGCCCATCTCTTAAGTGGGTTGTTGGTTTTGTTTTTGTGGAGTTTCTTGATCTCTTTGTAGATTCTGGTTATTAACCCTTTATCTGTTGCATAGTTTGCAAATATTTTTTCCCATTCTGTCGGTTGTCTCTTCACTCTCCTGACTGTTTCTTTTGCAGTACAGAAACTTCTCAATTTGATGCAATCCCAATAGTTGATTTTGGCTTTGACTGCCTGTACCTCCCGGGTCTTTTCCAGAAATTCTTTGCCTGTGCCAATATCTTGAAGGGTTTCTCCAATGTTCTCTAATAACTTAATGGTGTCAGGACGTAGATTTAGGTCTTTAATCCACGTTGAGTGGATTTTTGTGTAAGGTGTAAGGTAGGGGTCTTGCTTCATGCTTCTGCACGTGGAAATCCAGTTTTCCCAGCACCATTTATTGAATAGACTGTCCTTGCTCCAGGAATTAGTTTTAGATCCTTGATCAAATATAAGTTGGCTGTAGATGTTTGGATTGATTTCTGGTGTTTCAATTCTGTTCCATTGGTCTATCCATCTGTTTCTGTACCAGTACCATGCTGTTTTGATTACAACTGCCCTGTAGTATGTCCTGAAATCTGGTATTGTGATGCCTCCGGCTTTGTTTTTGTTGTACAAGATTGCTTTAGCTATTCAAGGTCGCTTGTGCCTCCATATGAATTTCAGCATCATTTTTTCTAGATCTGAGAAGAATGTGTTTGGAATTTTGATTGGGATTGCATTGAATTTATAAATTGCTTTTGGGAGAATGGACATTTTGATGATGTTGATTCTTCCAATCAATGAGCATGGAAGATTTTTCCATTTTTTGGTATCCTCTTCTATTTCTTTCTTTAAGATTTTGTAATTCTCATTGTAGAGATCTTTAACGTCCTTGGTTAAGTTTATTCCAAGGTATTTGATTGTTTTTGTAGCTATTGTGAATGGGATTGATCTTAGCAGTTCTTTCTCAGTCATGGCATTGCTTGTGTATACAAAGGCTGTTGATTTTTGTGCATTGATTTTATATCCTGCCACTTTGCCAAACTCTTCTATGAGTTCCAATAGTCTCTTAGTAGAGTTCTTTGGATCCTCTAAGTACAGAATCATATCGTCTGCAAAGAGGGATAGTTTGACTTCTTCCTTCTTGATTTGTATTCCTTTGATTTCTTTTTCTTGTCTGATGGCTCTGGCTAAAACTTCCAGAACTATGTTAAATAGCAGTGGTGAGAGTGGGCATCCCTGCCTTGTGCCAGATTTCAGTGGAAATGCTTCCAACTTTTCCCCATTCAATAGGATGCTGGCCGTGGGTTTTTCATAGATTGCTTTGATTATATTGAGGAATGTTCCTTCTATACCCAATTTGCTTAGAGTTTTCATCATGAAAGGGTGTTGAATTTTATCAAATGCTTTCTCTGCATCAATTGAGATAATCATATGGTTTTTCTTTTGCAGTCTGTTAATGTGGTGAATCACATTGATTGATTTGCGAATGTTGAACCATCCCTGCATACCAGGGATGAATCCCACTTGGTCTGGGTGGATGATTTTCCTGATGTGTTGTTGTACTCTATTGGCCAGAATTTTATTGAGGATTTTTGCGTCTATGTTCATCAGGGATATTGGTCTGTAATTTTCTTTCAGTGCTGCATCTTTTTCTGGCTTAGGGATTAAGGTGATGCTGGCTTCATAGAAAGAATTTGGGAGGATTCCCTCTTTTTCGATTGTTCTGAGTAGTTTGAGAAGAAATGGGATTAGTTCTTCTTTAAATGTCTGGTAGAATTCAGCAGTGAATCCATCTGGTCCTGGGCTTTTCTTTGTTGGGAGGGCCTTTATTACTGTTTCAATTTCTGTTTCAGTTATGGGTCTGTTTAGGTTTTCGATGTCTTCATGGTTCAATTTTGGTAGATTGCATGTGTCCAGGAATCTATCCATTTCTGATAGGTTTTCCTGTTTGCTGGTATACAGGTCCTTGTAGTAATTTCTGATGATTCTTTTTATTTCTGTGGTGTCTGTTGTTACGTTTCCTTTTTCATCTCTGATTTTATTGATTTGGGTCTTTTCTCTTCTTTTTTTAGTTAGTTGGGCCAATGGGGTGTCAATTTTGTTTATTTTTTCAAAAAACCAGCTTCTTGCTTGGCTGATTTTTTGTAGTGTTTTTTTGGATTCAATCCTGTTAATTTCTTCTCTGGTTTTAATTATTTCTCTTCTCCTACTAGATTTGGGTTTGGTTTGCTGCAGTTTTTCTAGGTCCTTGAGGTGCGCTGAAAGCTCATTTATTTGGTACCTTTCCAATTTCTTGATGTAGGCACCTATTGCTATAAATTTGCCTCTCAATACTGCTTTTGCTGTATCCCATAAGTTTTGATATGTTGTGTTGTTGTCTTCATTTACTTCCAGAAAGTTTTTGATTTCTCTTTTGATTTCTTGAATGACCCAGTGTTCATTCAGGAGCATGTTGTTCAGTCTCCATGTGTTTGCATACTTTCTGGGGTTTCCTGAGTTGCTAATTTCCAGCTTCATTCCGCTGTGGTCTGAGAAGCTGCATGGTATGATTCTAATTCTTTTAAATTTGCTGAGACTTGCTTTATGGCCTAGTATGTGATCAATCCTAGAGAAGGTTCCATGCACTGCTGAGAAGAATGTGAAGTCTGTAGATGTAGGGTTGAAAGTTCTGTAGATATCTGTTAGATCCATTTGGGCAATAGTGTCAATTAAATCTGCTGTTTCCTTGTTGATCTTCTGTCTGGATGATCTGTCTATTTCTGAGAGTGGAGTATTGAAGTCCCCCAGTACTATTGTATTGGAATCTAAATCTCCCTTTAAATCCCTTAACATATCTTTTAAATAGACTGGTGCCCTGTAATTAGGTGCATATACATTTATAATAGTTACATCTTCCTGCTGAATTGAACCCTTAATCATTATATAGTGTCCCTCTTTGTCTCTCAACAGTTTTTGTATTAAAGTTTATTTTGTCTGATATTAATATGGCTACACCTGCTTTTTTTTGGTTTCTGTTGGCATGGAATATCTTTTTCCAACCTTTCACTTTCAGTCTGCTTGCCTCTTTGTTAGAGAGATGTGTTTCTTGTAGGCAACAAATAGTTGGGTTGTGTTCTTTGAGCCAGTCAGCCAAACAGTGTCTTTTAACTGAAGAATTCAGACCATTAATGTTCAATGTGACTATTGATACGTAGTGACTTTGCCCTGCCATTTTCCCGGAGATATTTTCTAGTATATGCTTTGAGCTTCCCATGCTCTTTTACTGGTAGGTGTTCTTCCTTTCCCTTCTTTCATATTGATGGCCGTGTTTCTGTGTTTCTGAGTGTAGCACATCTTTAAGTATCTTTTGCAGGGCCGGACGAGTGGCCACAAAGTCCTTCAATTTCTGTTTGCTATGAAAGGTCTTTATTTCACCTTCATTCACAAATGAGAGCTTGGCAGGATATAATATTCTGGGCTGGCAATTTTTCTCTCTTAGCACCTGTGCTATGTCTCGCCATTCCCTCCTAGCCTGTAGTGTTTCTGATGAGAAGTCTGCTGTGAGTCTGATTGGAGATCCTCTGAGAGTAATCTGACGTTTCTCTCTTGCACATTTTAGGATCTTTTCTTTATGTTTCACTGTGGTAAGTTTAATTACCACGTGTCGTGGTGAGGATCTCTTTTGGTCATGTTTATTGGGGGTTCTATGAGCTTCCTGTACTAGGATGTCTCTGTCCTTCTCCAAACCTGGAAAGTTCTCTGCTAGTATCTCACTAAAAAGGCCTTCTAATCCTTTCTCTCTCTCCATGCCTTCAGGAACTCCTAGAACTCGAATGTTGGTTTTTTTAATAGTATCCTGTAGATTCCCAACAATATTTTTTAGATTTCTAATTTCCTCTTCTTTTCTTTGGTTTGACTGTATGTTTTCCTGTGCTCTATCTTCTAAGTCCGATATTCTCTCTTCTGCTTCACCCATTCTGTTTTTAAGGCTTTCTAATGTGTTTGTCATTTGATCTATTGAGCTCTTCATTTCATTTTGATTTCTCTTCACTATCACACTTTCCTGTTCTACTAGTTTCTGAGTTTCATTTTGACTCTTCCTTAAAATTTCATTTTCACGGGAGAGATTTTCAATCCTGTCCAATAAGGATTTCTGTAGTTCAAGGATTTGCTTTTGAAAACTTCTAAATGTTCTTATCATAAATTTTTTGAAATCTGTATCTTGCATTTCTTCTATCTCATCATCTTCATAATCTTGGCTTGGGGTGTTTTGCTTATTTGGAGGCATCATAGTGTCATCGTTGATCTTGTTCCCTCGATTTCTGTTTGTTACTCGGCATAGTTAATTCTTCTTGCGTCACTGTGCGTTTTTTTTATTTTTTTTATTTTATACTGTGTCCGTGTTAAGTGGACTGCCTGCTGATGGAGGAGCCTTGGAGGCTTGAGATGGGTGCGGCCTGAGAGCTCTGCCTGGTTCTTCCTGGTTAAGGGTGTGCAAAGGTGACACCCTCAGGTTATGCGTGGTAAATCTCTCTCTTTTTATTTATTTATGTATTTTATTTATTCAGGGGGTAAGTAACACCGCACGGCTTCCAGTCTTTGGCTTCTACCCGCAGAGTCCCAGAGTCCGTTAGGCTCCTCTGGACTCCCACTGGGTTGCCTAGGCTACTGAATTGTAGTGACTCAGTTCCTTAGCTCTCCCCCATTGGTATGTAAATCCAGAGAGGGGGCCTGCTCTTTGTCTCTTGGGAATTCTTCAAGCCTTGCAGCCTTGTAACCTTTGCAAGGTTAGGGGGAAGAGAAACCCCGAAGCTTTTTTTTTCCTTCTTTCCGGTAGTGAGTTTGCTGCACTTTCCGGCCCCCCTCTAGATTCTGACCCCCGTTTCCCCACCAATGTCTCGGGTTATTGAGCTCACCTCCCCTTCCAGCGCCGATGTGTGGACTCGGAGCTCTGAATGTCCCAAGTCTCCCCGCTGTTGTCTGTGTGGCATGCACTCCCCTTCGAGCACTGGCGCGCAGGCCCTGCGGCTTCTTCCGCGGCTCGGTCCCGCGGCTTGGCTTCCGTGCGGTGGGCGACCTTGTTCTCCCAGTAGGTCCTCCGATTCACGGCCCACTCGATCCAGAAGAGTTTCCCCTGCAATATTTTCCTGGTTCTTTTTTCTGAGGCTACCATAACTCCCCTTTTATTAAACTAAATTTTCCCGGACTATCGGTGCGTGCCCTCACTATTCTGCCATCTTGGCTCCACTGAAAATCATATATTTGATGGGGAGGAGTTAACATCTAGAATATATAAAGAACTCTTTGTAAAAAAACATTTATATACTTGTTTATTTATTTGAAAGAAATACACAGAATAAGAGAGAGACAGAGAAATATCTTTTTTTCACCAATTCTCTCCCCAAGTGGCCACAATGGCCAGGGTTGGGCCAGGCCAAATCCAGGAGCCAGGGACTTCTTCCAAGTCTCCTGTGTAGGTGGAAGGGGCCCAGGCACTTGGGCCATCTTCTGCTGCTTTTCCTCAAGTCATCAGCAGGGAGTTGGATCGAAAGTAGAGCAGATGGGACAAAAACTGGTGCCCATATGGGATGCCAGTGTTGCAGGCAGTGGCTTTACCAGTTATGCCACAATGCTGACCCCCTATAAAGAACTCTTAACAACAAATGACTCCTTTGAAAAATAGGCAAGGGGCTGATGATGTGGCTGATGATAGTGGGTAAAGCTGCGGCATGCAGTACTGGCATCCCATGTGGGCACTGGTTCAACACCTGGCTGCTCCACTTCTAATCCAGCTCTCTGCTGTGGCCTGGGAAAACAGTAGAAGCCCCTGCACCCCCATGGGAGACCCAGAAGGGGCTCTTGGCTCCTGGCTTCAGACAGTTGATCTGGTCGTTGTAGCCAAATGGGGAGTGAACCAACGGATGGAAGACCTCTCTCTCTCTCTCTCTGCCTCTCTGCCTCTCTGCCTCTCCTTCTGTCTGTGTAACTCTGACTTTCAAATAAATAAATAAATCTTAAAAAAAAAGACAAATAGGCAAAAGACTTCAACAAATATTTTTACAAAGAAGATATGGAGATGATCAATAAGAATATGAAACATCATTAATCATTGGGGAAATGCAGATAAAAAGCAAAATGAGGTTGTACTTCACACCCATTAAAATGGCTACTACAGGGGCCAGCACTGTGCTATAATGGGTAGAGCCGCCACTTGTGCCGCCAACATCCCACATGGATGTTGGTTCAAGTCCTGGCTGCTCCACTTCCGGTCCAGCTCTCTGCTATGGCCTGGGAAATCAGTGGAAGATGGCCCAAGTCCTTGGGCCCCTGCACCCAGTGGGAGACCCAGAGGAGACTCCTGGCTCCTGGCTTTCGATCTGCCCAGCTCCGACCATTGCAATCAGTTGGGGAGTGAACCAACCAGCAGATGAATGACCTCTCTCTCTCTCTCTGCCTCTCCTCTGTGTAACTCTTTCAAATAAATAAATAAATATTTTAAAAAAAGATGACTACTATAATCAAACGTTAGTGCACACACACACACACACATATATATATAGAGAGAGAGAGAGAGAAATGGTGAACAAGTGGAGAAATTGTAACCCTTGTGCTTTGCTGACAGAAATATAAACTAGTACAGCCACTGTGGAAAACACTGTAATGGTTCCTCAGAAAATTAATAATCATCACTAGATGACTGAATAAAGAAAACATATATGCACACAATGAAATATTTTTCAGCCTTAAAAAGAAAGAAAATCCTGACACATGCTTACAACATAGATGAATCTTGAAGACATTATACTGAATGAAATATGTCAGACCAAAAAAAGACAAAGAATGTATGATTCCACTCAAATAAAGTACTTTACCTAAAATAGTCAAATTCACAGAGGTAGAAAGTAGATTAATGATGTGTATGATGAGTTATTGCTTAATCAGTGAAGAATTTCTGTTTGGGAAGATGAGAAGAGTTATGGAGATGGACCATGGTGATGATTGCACAACAGTATAGAGGTAGTTAATGCCATGAAGTTCTACCCTTAAAAATGTTTAAAATGGCAAATTTTATTATGAACAATTTACCACATTTTTAAATTTTTTATAATTTATTTCAAAGTCAGAGTTACACAGAGAGGTAGAGGCAAAGAGAGAGAGAGAGAGAAAGAGAAAGGTCTTCCATCTAGTGATTCACTCCCCAAGTAGGAGTAATGGCCAGCACTGGCTGAACCAAGCCTAAGCCAGGAGCCAGGGGCTTCATCTGGGTCTCCAGCATGGGTGGCAGGGACCCAATCACTCTAGCTATCTGCTGCTGCTTTTCTCAGACCATTAGCAGGGAGCTTGATGGGAAGTGGAACACCCGGGACTTGAACCGGCACCAATATGTAATGCTGGCATTGGAGGCAATGGCTTTACCAAATATGTCACAACACCAGCCCCCACCATAATTTTTAACAAGTCCAAATGTATTCTGTTCTAATATTTTCTTTTTTTTTAAAGATTTTATTTATTTTAGAGGTAGAGTTACAGACAGTGAGAGGGAGAGACAGAGAGAGGTCTTCCTTCCATTGGTTTCACTCCCCAAATGACCATAATTGCTGGAGCTGCACCGATTTGAAGCCAGGAGCTTCTTCCTGGTCTCCCATGCAGGTGCAGGGGCCCAAGCACTTGGGCCATCTTCCATGGCTTTGCCATAGCAGAGAGGTGGATTGGAAGCGGAGTAGCCAGGACGAGAACCGATGCCCATATGGGATGCTGATGCCGCAGGCGGAGGATTAACCTGCTGCACCACAGCGCCGCACCCCTGTTCTAATATTTTCATGTGTTATTATATACCTCCTATTGATATATTAGATGGGCTTCCCCTGGAGAAAAAGAAAAGCAATACTTTATAGAGAGTGGGTGGGAAGAGTAGAGTCAAACACACGACATACTCCATGGTTCCCACCCCGCTCCTGGCTGCAATGCTTGAAAAATTGATACTGGCAGTTCTCTATTGGTCAGATTTTTAATTTTCGTTTATTTTCACTTTATTTGAAAAAGAGAAACAGAGAACTGCTGGTTCACTCCACAAATATCTGCAACAGCCAGGACTGGGCCTGGCCGAAGCCAGGAGTACAGAACTCAATCCAGGCCTCCCATGTGTGTGGCTAGGACCCAAGTAATTAGGCCATCCTCTGTTGCCTGGCAGGGTGCTCATTAGCAGGAAGCTGGATCAAAGTGGAGGAAGCAGGACTTGAATCAGGCACTGGGATATGGAATGTGGGCATTCCAATTGGCAACTGAAGCCTGCACCAAATGCCTCCTCCACTTTTGGCCAGATTAATTTATTGACACATTCAGGGTAAAAGAGAAGGGGGCTCTTTCTTGTTGACAATCGCAGTGGATTTTCGAAGAATGACCACTTTGTGGTGGAAACAGATGTGAGTTTATCCTTTAGTGAGGTCTAAAAGGTTTAGTCATACCTTCTAGGGATATCAACTTAACACAGTGCTGTGCATTGATTTTCTCTTTCTTTCTCTCTCTTCCTTCCTTCCTTCCTTCCTTCCTTCCTTCCTTCCTTCCTTCCTCCCTTTTAAGATTTATTTATTTAATTGAAAGAGTTACACAGAGAGAGGAGAGGCAGAGAGAGAGATCTTCCATCCGCTGGTTCACTCCCCAATTGGCCGCAACAGCCGGAGCTGCGCTGATCCAAAGCCAAGAGCCAGGAGCTTCCTCCAGGTTTCCCATGCAGGTGCAGGAGCCCAAGGACTTCAGTCATCCTCCACTGCTTTCCCAGGCCATAGTAGAGAGCTGGATCAGAAGTGGAGTAGCTGGAACTCGAACCGGTGCCCACATGGGATGCCAGTGCTCCAGGCCAGAGCATTAACCCCCTGCACCACAGCATTGGCCCCATATGCATTGATTTTCTACACAACCAAAATGCAGTCAATTCTTTTTTTTTTTTTTTTAACTGGCAGAGTTAGACAGGGGGAGAGAGAGAGAGAGAGGGAGAGAGAGAGAGAGAGATAGAAAGGTCTTCCTTTTTCTGTTGGTTCACCCCCCCAAGTGGCTGCTACGGCCTGCACGTTGCAGCTGGCACGCTGCGCCAATCCGAAGCCAGGAGCCAGGCGCTTCCTCCTGGTCTCCCAGGCGGGTGCAGGGCCCAAGGACCTGGGCCATCCTCCACATGCAGTCAATTCTTAACCAAGGATAAAACTCAATTTTGAGGTAGTTAATAAAACTCAATTTTGAGTTTTATAGATGTTAACACCTATATATCTATAACATACTTGGCAAACATTTTGAGATAAATTATCATACATCAGAAAAATTACCCACTTTCAGTCCCAAAGAAAATATGAATGCAATCTTTAAATGAGAACCTAGTTTTGAATGATCTGCATTTTGCATTACTTTAAGAGACATAGTTTATGCTTGAATTGGGAACAGGAAAGGGACCATAATGGAAGAGTTTGATTATTCTGTAGGTTATGAGAGTTTTTTGAGACTTTAGGTGTATCACTCTAAAAACAGCTTGAAAAGTCAAATAGAAATGATTTCTGTTCATTGTGCCTAGAGGTTGATTGGCCTATAGATGATAATGTACATTTTGTAGTGTCAGGAGCATGTATTTTGATGAGAAATGGGCTGAAGCTGACATGGTTCCACTGGGGATGTAGAGAATTTGGATGAGAAGGAGCTCAGTCACATTATAATTCCAGTCTTGAACCTAGCTTTGTGCAGTTTTTCCTTAGTGTTTCCAAATCACAGGCCCTTCTGTAGACCCAGCCCCAAGCTTGATACTTGAGGGAACTAAAGAAATGTTGATGTTTTAGTTCTCAGACAATGTAGAATCCAGTGTGGGGTAAAGATTGATGTTAAATAGCAACACTGAATGAGGAACCCCAGCTCCAGCAGTGATTGTGGGGTGCATCAGAATCACCGAGGAAGTACATTAAAATGCACATTCCTGGGCCTACCTCAGTCCCCTGACTGAATCTCTGAGGTAGGCCTGGAAATAGGCACTGATTATGAGAAATATAAAAGTTTGAGAATGATTGATAGGTCACATCATGGCAAAACAAGTGGGTATGAGCTACACATGTTTATATTTCATTTGTTTCCTCCTCCATGAACAGTAGGACTCTATTGATTTTTGTACAGTAAATAAGAACCAAGTAACAGCAGTTTCCTGGGAGCATCCTGCCTTTAAAACGAAGTTTTTTTTTTTTTTTTTAAGATTTATTTATTTGCTTGAAAGGCAGAGTTAGAGAGAGAAAGAGATCGATCCTCTCTCTGCTGGTTCACTCCCCCAATTGACTGCAATGCCTGGATCTGAGCCGATGCGAAGCCAGGAGCCAGGAGCCTCCTCCGGGCCTCCCACATAGGTGTAGGGGCCCAAGGATCCAGGCCATCCTCCACTACCTTCCCAGGCCACAGCAGAGAGCTGGACTGGAAGTAGAGCAGCTGGGACTCGAACTGTCACCCACATGGGATGCCGGCACCGCAGGCGGCAGCTTTACCAGCTACACCACAGCGCCAGCCCCTAAAAATAAGTTCAGAAAAGAGTTCTTTCCTTGCCCCTTCTTGTCTTGCTGGTGGCAGGATAAGGTATTGTTTCATTTAAACAGACTTTTCCAAGTACTCTACATTTTATAATCTTGTTTATAAAAAGCATTCTCTAAAGGAGCATTATTTTTGTAAGCCAGTTTATTTTCTAAAATCGCTCATCTGGAGGAAAGTCATGTGGGTGATTTCTTCAGAAATACTTTGGAAAGTTGGTGAACACCAAATAGAAAGGAAATGCATGCCCCAGTGGCTTCCGCAGTCAGTCCCCTGCCCTCGCTCACTTGCTGTTCACTAATCTGCTTGGTTTCAGGAGGAAAGGTCTCCGTGGTCCTCCAGGCTGAAGAGATCTCGGAGCTGCTGCTAGAATCATCCACGTCTGCACTTGCCAAGGTGATAAGAGCCCACAGAGAGCGCAGCCAGGGAAAGCTGTGGTTTTAAGTGTTAAAAAAGAAGAGGGAAATTTTTGACTTTTGGTTGGACAGTTTTGCAGATGCCTCTTCTGAGTAGTGTACATTCTCTAGATTCATGATTACTTTAAAAACAAAATCTCTTTTGTTGTAGTTCCAGCTCTTGTTTGGCTCCATGTCAATTTGCCTATACATAGATGCAAGATGCCTCTGCTTGCTTTGTTCTTTTTTTTTTTTTTTTTTTTTTTAATTGAAAGAGTCCAAAATAGTTTCCTAAAGGAGAGATCAGTCTACAGCAAAACAGATATTATGGTAGAAGAGTTTTTCAAATGTGCTCTCTAGAGTACCTCTCCTAGTTTCTACATCTCCCAAGTATACCTTTTTTTTTTTTTTTTTTTTTTTTTTGACAGGCAGAGTGGACAGTGAGAGAGAGACAGAGAGAAAGGTCTTCCTTTTGCTGTTGGTTAACTCTCCAATGGCCGCCGCAGCCGGTGCGCTGTGGCCGGCGCACCGCACTGATCTGATGGCAGGAGCCAGGCACTTATCCTGGTCTCCCATGTGGGTGCAGGGCCCAAGTACTTGGGCCATCCTCCACTGCACTCCCTGGCCACAGCAGAAAGCTGGCCTGGAAGAGGGGCAACCAGGACTAGAACCCTGTGTGCCGGCGCTGCAAGGCGGAGGATTAGCCTAGTGAGCCATGGTGCAGCTTCCAACTATACCTCTTGAACTATGGTCTATTAGTGTTTTAAGTAATGGAAAAACCTGAGAAATCAACAGTTTTGCTTCTATTTTGACTGTGAGGAAATGTACAAAACCATCAAGAAAAGTGCTGATATCTGTAGTTCTGTGGAATTGACAAGGTGCTGGAGATGCAGTCCTGCCTGCTACTATCTGTACTTTCATAGGGACCCCGTGTGTCAGGGTCCACTCTTTAGATTCACCAGTTTACATGTGATAAGGCTGGCATAAACAACTCGCAGGCCAATTACATGTCCAGATGCTGTCTAAATTACTTTATATCTGGTAGTAACAGCTATGAAATATATACTCAGGAGAGTTGAGTACTGATTAGAAAAATGCTTGTCCTGCAGCAGCCTTTGAACTGATCTCTCTGCCCTGCCCATGCCATGCAGTGCTTCTGAGTAATCTAACAGCACAGATCTGATGCATTCCCTGCTCCAGGCCACACTCCCTAAATGGATACCAGTCTCTCAGGACTTTCCAGTGTGTGCATGTCTGGCCTCTGCTTTCTTTTGTTTATTTTTTTAAAGATTTTTTCCCAAAGAGACCTTTTATTTAAGGAATACAAGCTTCATGCATTTCATAAGTACAACTTAACTCTGCCTGTCCAAGAAAAAAAAAAAGGAATATAGTGATTCTTCTTCCCACCATACCCACCCCCACCCACACACCCAACCCTCCTCCTCCTCCCTCTCCCATTCTCCGTCCCATTCTCCACTAATTTTAATTAATATTATACACAGAAAACCAACTCTATACTAAGTAAAGAGTTCAACAATTCACATTCTCACACACAAACTATGCCTCAACAGTTGAGACAAGGGCTGTTCATAGTCATTGCATCTCAAAATTAATTTCACTTTTTTTTGAGAAACTTAATTGACTTTAAAGAAGCACCCAAGAATGACACATGTTTTGCAAGCACTTAGACTTAACTATAACTTATCAGACATGAGAATATCCTCCACTGGGGCCGGTGCTGTGGCGTAGCAAGTAAAGCTACTGCCTGCAGTGCCGGCATCCCATATGGACACTGGTTCCAGTCCTAGCTGTTCCTCTTCAACCTGGCTCCTGACTCCTGACTTCTAATCGGCCATGGCGGCTATCTGGGGAGTGAACCAGCGAATGGAAGACCTCTCTCTCTGCCTCTGCCTCTCTGTAGCTCTGACTTTCAAGTAAACAAATAAAATTTCAAAAAAAAAAAAAAAAGAATATCCTCCATTTAATACATTAAAAGAAAGTAGGTCCTTGAGAACAGTTTTATCTTTAATTAAGGAAGCACCTAAGAAAAAAAGCAATAGAGTTGGACACTTAGGCATAACTAAAACGTATGAGATGTAAGAATATCTTCCACTTAATACACTAAAATAAAATAAATCTTTGAGAACAAGTTTTATTGTTAACTCTCATAATACAACTTTCTGATGACAGAAGTCCTGCATGGGAAGTTAGTGCACAGTGACTCCTGTTGTTAATTTAATTAACACTCTTATGTATGATGTCAATGATCACCCCAGGCTCTTGACATCAGCTGCCTAGGCTATGGAAGCCTTTTGAATCCACAAACTCTGTCAGTATTTAGACAAGGCCATAAGCAAAATGGAAGTTCTCACCTCCTTTCAGAGAAAAGTACATCCTTCTTTGATGGCCCCTTCTTTCCACTGGGGTCTCACCCACAGAAGTCCTTCATGTGGGACATTTTTCATGACAGTGTTGTCTTTCCATACCTGAAATGCCCTTGTGGGCTTTTCAGCCAGACCAGAATGCCTTAAGGGGTGATTCTGAGGTCAGAGTGCTACCTAAATTGTCATTCTATGAGTCTGCTGTGTGGACTGCTTCCCATGTTGGAGCATTCACTCCTTTTAATTCTATTATTATTACCAAATACTTAATCCTATTTATTTGATCATTTTAACACTTAATCCTATCCATATGATCACTGATCACTTTAACACTTAAAATGCTATTTTTACCACTCAGCTTAAGAGGATTTGGCTTCTCATAGCAAGTTTTTAAACTGTACTCTTAGAATTAAATCCATAGGAATGTATGCAGAAGTATATAGCTTTAAAGCTACAAACTTCATACACTTCATAATTACAACTTTAAGAACATGGTGATTCTCCCCACCATGCCCACCAACCCACCTACACTCCCACCCCTCTTCCTCTTCCCTCTATTATTCCCATTATTATTTTTTACTAAGATCTATTTTCAATTAACTTTATACACATATGATTAACTTTATGTTAAGTAAAGAGATCAGCAAACAGCATATAAATAAAAAGATTGTTCTTCAACAGTACAGACAAGGGCTATTCAAAGTCATTGCTTCTCAATGTGTCAATTTCACTTGTACAGATTGCCGTTTAGGTGCTCGATTAGTCATCACAGGTCAGAGAGAACATATGGTATTTGTGCCTTTTGGGCTGGCTTATTTCACTAAGTATGCTGTTTTCCAGATTCATCCATTTTGTTGCAAATTATCAGACTTCATTTTTTTTCTACCGCTGTGTAGTATTCCAAAGTGTACATATACCAAATTTGTTTATCCAGTCTTCAGTTGATGGGCATTTAGGTTGATCCCATGTCTCAGCTATTGTGAATTGAGCTGCAATAAATCTGGGGGTACAGATAACTATTTCATATACTAATTTCATTTTCCTTGGATAAATTCCCAGGAGTGGGATGGCAGGGTCATATGTTGGTCTATATTCAGGTTTCTAAGACATCTCCATACTGCCATCCATAATGGCTTTACTGGTTTACATTCCCATCAACAGTGGATCAGGGTACCCTTTTCCCCAGCATTTGTTGTTTGTTGATTTCTGTAATAAGCCATTCTAACTGGGGTGAGGTGAAACCTCATTGTGGCTTTGATTTGTATTCCCTGATGGCTAGTGATCCTAAGCATTTTTTCATGTGTTTGTTTGGCCTCTATTTTCTATCTTAATCAGTATGTATTCTATGTCATACTCCCCTAAATAGGTACTAATCCCTTTGAGCCTTCCTGTGTGTGTGTATGTGTGTTTGTGTACTGCACTTTTTGTCTTAGTGTCTGTGGTATGTTTGTTTCCTATTCTCCCGCACTCTCTGCTTGATGTCTTTTCTTTCTTTTTTCTTTTTCTTTTGTTTTTTATTCGACAGAGTTATAGACAGTGAGAGAGAGAGACAGAGAGAAAGGTCTTCCTTTCATTGGTTCACTCCCCAAATGGCTGCTGCGGCTGGTGCTGTGCCGATTCAAAGCCAGGAGCCAGGTGCTACCCCCTGGTCTCCCATGTGGGTGCAGGGATCCAAGCACTTGGGCCATCCTCCACTGCCCTCCTGGGCCACAGTAGAGAGCTGGACTGGAAGAGGAGCAACCGGGACTAGAACCAGCACCCATATGGGATGCCAGTGCTGCAGGTGGAGGATTAACCAAGTGAGCCACGGTGCCGACCCCTTTTTTTTTTTTTTAAGATTTATTTATTTATTTGAAAGTCATAGTTACACAGAGAGGAGGAGAGGCAGAGAGAGAGAGAGAGAGAGGTCTTCCATCTGCTGGTTCATTCCCCAGATGGCCGCAACAGCTGGAGCTAAGCCAATCCGAAGCCAGGAAACAGAAGCTTCTTCCAGGACTCCCATGAGGGTGTAGGGACCCAAGGACTTAGGCCACCTTCTATGACTTTCCCAGGCCATAGCAGAGAGCTGGATCGGAAGTGGAGCAGCCAGGACTTGAACCGGCACCCATATGGGATGCCGGCACTGCAGGCGGCGGTCCTACCCGTACACCACAGCGCCTGCCCTATTGATGTGTTTTCTGACCTCTGTCCTTCCACAAATCTTCTGGAAAAATCCCATCCATTGTTAATGACCATGTGAACATGCCTTTCTTTAGGAGGCCTTGCTTAATATTAATTGCTATCTCAAATTGAGATTCCCGTTTCCATACTTGGAAACTTTAGCCATTTGTCATACCAGCAGTTACCAAGCTTTAGTGTGTTTCAGAATAATCTTGAGAGCTAGTAAAGGATACAGAGATGACTGCTGACCATGATGGGACGAACCTGGGCCTCTGTGGGTTTCCAAGTTCCCAGGTGAATCTAATTCCCACTAAACTTTGAGAACCACTGGTGTGGGATTTTTTTCTAACTTCTGACTTTCTGCCTTTTCTTCATGTTAACTACACCTCCCTATTGATTTGTATACTTCTTGAGATCGCCTTTATCTTTAATTGAAACTGCCCACCTAATGTGACTTTCAGAAATTGGAATTCAATTATTGTGTGTTGTACAGAACTGACACACACAAGCAAGATCACAGAGGTGCCTTAGGGGGAAGTTTGAATGATTGGGAAAGCAGTAGGGAGTATGTGGGTAATCAATTGTAAAGCACAGTGCACCTGATTCTCATCAGATGCCATTGTCTTCAGTCCTCCACGTGTTTTGACTGTGGATCTGGTGTTCTTTGAGCATATGCAGGCCAGTGATAGGGCAGAGGAGTAATCCTTAATAAGAGGGTGGATGCACTTGTCAAGGACCGGGACCATGACGGCTGTGCTCTTGGCTAGTAGAATGGGCCAGGCCAGGGCTAACTGAGTGGGCTTCAAATATGGCCTAAAATTAAAACAGAAACCGAAATGTCAGTAGGGCCTGCAGAGATCACTATGGAGCTCATGATGGCTGAGGGCTCTACTGCCTCCATCCTGGTGAAGTGTGAGGATCAGGAGAGTGATGCTACACAGGGCAGTTCTCACCTCCAACACTCTCCCCTGGTGCTCCGCTACATTAGTGGTTACCACCATTTCTGCATCCTCACTCATTCACTCGTCCCTTTCATCATACACACTCAACTGAGTGCTTCTGTTTGCCAGTTCCTGGGCTGATCATATAGACAGTGTAAACATAGATGGTGTCTTCCCCACACACACAGGCAAACCTCTCCCACCTCCACGCACACCCAAACACACACATGTTCTCACTCCATCCCCATCCTTTCTCCCACTTCTTTCTCCCTTGGAGTATCCAATGTTGTACTATTCATTTTAGTAGTAAGAAGGAAAACAAAAAAGAACTCCTTGAACAACTCTTTGTCTTGAAAATGCTTATGTTCTAATGGCCTGTTTATTTCTAGGACTCGATTGATTTCCTCTCTCTTGATTTGTCTTATGAATGCCAAAGTGAGACGAGTCTACCAGAGAAGCTGAGTAAATTGCAGGTAATGTGAGACCTTTTCATACTGGTGATTATGATTAAGTTTCCTGAGAGCCTATTAGACATGTAAAGCTTTGGCTAATGCATGAACTGGACTTGCACCCACAGTCAGAAGGCCTACTGAGGGGCATTTGGGGTTTCCATCGAAGGCATCCCGAGAAGCTTGGGCTGTCAGGCAGTCTTCCTGGAAAGGATAACGGGGCTATCTTGTGAAGGAAATGGTCACATGGACCTTCTGCTCTTTGGGAAGAAACCTACTGGGAACTGAAATCCATTGTTCATTCTGAGTTATAAGAAGAATATTTGCCAGTGGTGGTGAGCTTTACCCAACAGCATGATTTGATTTTTTACTCTTAAATATTGGTGAGATAACATTTATGTTGTTTATTTTACCACAATTTTTAAAAATTTCACACCAAAGTCTATTGATTCAATTCCAACTATGGGGACCTTCCAGTAACATCGGGAGTCTGCTTACCATACCCGTTATTGTTTTTCTGTTTTTCTCAAGTCTCGTGTTGCTGGCCTGTCAGAGAGCTGTGCTGGAAGCCTCCTACCCAACTATCCCTTACACTTGGCTCTTGCTGTGTGACTTCTTTACTTAACTCCTTGCAGTCCCAACTATCTCCCATTTCCTTATGGGAAATAACTGACTATGCACAGTTGTTTCTCTTGCACCTTCCAAGTCCTCCTCGTGATCCTGTGCATAACCCTGAAGAGCAGTCTTCTCTCAGGCCTCTCTGCAGATACCTGACCACCAGGATTCACTCATATAAGAACTCTTGGCTTTGTAGGTTGGAGCATGAAACCATTGTTCTCTCTTTTTAATCCTGTGCCTATCAGGAGGCAGGCTGGGAAACCCCTATTCACAACCCTCAGTTTGGAGTCCCACCACCTCCACCACCAGCAGAATGGTTTATCCAAGGAACTATCCACTGAAAGGGCAAGTCAGTAATGCCAAGCAGTGACCCAGCTATATTGACGCTGAGGCAGGAGACTTGCAATGGATACACAAGCATCAATCCAATCCCAATGTCTGTGCTTCCAGCCTCCAGTGTAGACACCACTGCTTTTCTTATCTACCAACAGTAGGGTGATACAATCAAGGCCAACCAATGCATCCACAGGAACTCTGTCAATATAGTGCTTCATGCCAGTCATTGTGCAAGGAGCTTAGTCCACACATGGTTTCTACCCCACAACACGCTCCAAGGTTTAGGAAACTTAGCCAAGTACAGATTCTGAATAGTGGGTGTTGATTTTGAGATTAGAACCAGGGTCTTCTCATTCTTGAACAATACTCTGCTTCTCAAAACAAAGATAAATCTAAACTGTGTAGGTGCATTATGACAGGTGTAACATTTTTAAATTATAAATGATGTTAGTTGTTTTTGTAAACACCTTCTCACCTGAATCTGAACTTACGTGCAACCCAGAGCCTGAACTTGTGGGCTTGTGGCCAAGATTTCTGGGCCTTAAAAATGCTGTCTTCCAGGTCAGCTTATACCCATGACTTCCATGAGGAATTCAACCAGAGCATATTGCTAAACTAAGGGGTTCAGACACTGCTCATGTTCTAAAACCATCTAGGTCACACAGATGCAGCAGGCCTTTGAGAGGCAGGCAGCAGAACTGGCACCATTTATTCTTGAGGATGTGGTCCGGAGTGTTCTCATTTTATGTCACAACATTGTCAAGATTCTGCTCCCACCAGTGTCTGAACAATGCTGTGAAGCCTCAGTCCACAGCCAGCCAGCCACCTAGTAAAACTTTCCATTTTATTTTATTTTATTTTTTTAAGGGAAAGGGTTTATTGGGGAACACCCTACAGACCGGAGTGAAGGGGCGGCGAAGGAAAAGAAAGAATATAAGAGAGAAACAGAGAGGAGAGGAGCTAGCAAGGAGAGAAGATAGAGCAGAGAAGAGGAGAGAGGAGAGCAGAGCCAAGAGACCAGAGGAGGAGGCTAGAGAGAGGAACCGAAAGAGAGCAGGAGAGAAGGGCCAAGAGAGCATGTGTTCAGGAACAGGCCCTTTTAAAACTTTGCCTGAGAGCGGGCAGGGAAGCAGGAGCAGCGAATGCCATTAGGATGGGGGTGGAGCCTGGCTCAGGTAGCTGGGCCATGCGGCCACCTGGCTACAACTGCGCCAGTTTCCTAACATTCCCCCCTTTTAAAACTTTCCATTTTAAAACAGCTATTTATTAGGATTAAATGCCAGGCAGTTGTTCTTGGTCCTTTTGTTTCCTTGATAGGAATTCAGTTCCACCCATTGCACCTGACAGCTCAGCTGCAGCTCAAAGATTCAGAGTGACAAGTGGCAACAGCTGTGCCAGAGAGGAGTCTTCTTCTCTGGGGCTCTGGTACATACCAGGCAGCATTTCCCAAGCATGGTTACCACACGCAGGACAGGAAGAACAGCAGGGTCCTCACTGAAGAGAGGGGCCAAGTTGTGTCCATGGGACCCTGAACCGTGTTGTCCACGGTGGCCTTCTCAACACATTCCCTCCTCGTACTGGTGCCCCACTGTCCTCTTAAAGGGACCTCTTCCTGTAGGTGGTGGGTTGTGGCATTGCAGGAGGTAGCAGGCACCTGCTCCTATTCCATGCACTCCCCCAGAGTACTGTGCACCCTCACTAGCTTCCCAGGCCCTGACAGCACACAGATGTCTCAGAGCCTGAGAACATCATCAAGCCTGGCACCTGGGTGGAGAGCCAGGTCATATCATAGAGTCTGAACCCTGCAGGAGGCCCACAGGGGATCTCACATCCACTTCTCAGAAAAGGCTCTGTCATCTCAGGGGGTTCTTCACTTCACAGAGACAGGACAGAGAGTCTCCAAGGCTCCTCCAGCCGTACCATCCTGTGACACTACAGGCGTCCCCACCCTGTGTAAAGATCTTTCAGGAAGGAAGGAACTTTGGTTCTTTGAACAGGTCACCCTCAACTACGTGGCTCTCCTGCAGTCACCCAGCACAGGCAAAGAGCAAGAGACCTGGGGCGTCACTGCCCAGTGACTGTGTGGTCAGGGCCAACTCATTTGGCTTCTAAGGCTTCAGATGCCTGCTCTGTAAACAATGGACTTGGTCCCAGGTAGCTTTGAGAAAATGAAGACTGTGTTGCTTCTTTTGAAGTTGTTGCAGTTGGCCTCTGTTAGTAGCATTTTTCAAGAAAAAATTTATTTATTTATGTATTTGAAAGGCAGAGTTACACAGAGAGTGAGACACACACACACACACACAGAGAGAGAGAGAGAGAGAGAGAGAGAGAGAGAGGTCTTCCATCCACTGGTTCACTTCACTAACGTCTACAATGGCCAGGGCTGGGCCAGGCAGGATTAGGGGCGTCATCTGGGTATCCCACGTAGGTGTCAAGGGGCCAAGTACTGGGGCCATCATCCTGTGCTTTCTCAGGCACATTAACAGGCAGCTGGAACTAAAGTGGAGCAGCCGGGACTCAAATTGGCACCCATATGGGATGCAAGCATCGCAGGTGGTGGCTTAACTATACCACAACTCTGGTCCCTGTTAGTAGCTTATAACTGCTCAGAGGAAGAATAAGTTGGTTTGGAAGAAATGACCAAACCCTAACCTTCTCAAAACAGGTCATTCAATCATGTCAGCTTAGAGATGTTTTTCTTAATACTGAAGTAGCTAGAAACAAGGAGAATTACATGTGTTACAATGTAATGATGACAACTCATTTAACTTCTTATTATGGAAAATTTCAAACACATCATATGTAGAAAAAGTAGATTGAGCCCCTCTGAAGCCATTGACAGCTTGCAAAGCTGTTGGCCCAAGGCTGGTGTTGTCTGAACTACACCCGTCTCTCCTCCCTCTCACTTGGGATTATCTTGAAGCAGACTTTAGACGCCCATAAATATGGTGCTGGTGGCATCCTAATTAAGCTTTTTTTTTAAATTTATTTATTTGAAAGGCAAAGTTACAGAGAGAGAGAGACAGACAGACAGACAGAGATCTTCCACCCACTGGTTTGTTTCTCACATGGATGCAATGACTAGAGCTGGGCCAGGCCGAAGCCAGAAGTAAGCAGCTGCTTCTGAGTCTCCCCCCTGGTAACAGGGACTCAGGGGCTTGGGCCATCTTCCACTGCTTTCCCAGTCTCATTAGCAGGGAGCTGGATTGGAGTACAGCAGCCAGGACCAGAACCAGCACCCGTATGGGATGCTGATATGGCAAGCAACAGTTTAATCTGTGCCACAGCACTGGCCCCTAAATTAAGTCTCTTGGGTATCATGGATTCCTGATGTGAGTGGATGGCCTTGTTCCTTATCCTAACATACTTCCTGACTCAAGGAGGTACCTCATAGCCCTGTGATGAAGTATTAAACGTATGTGTCCCTTTTGTGGGGATTGTGGCCTGTGTTATTGAAAGCGTAGGTTATTTTGGAGTCTGCTACCGGCTCATTAAATTAGGCTGGAGGTAATTTCCAAAGTAAGAATGAGTGTTTATAGCTTCTCATCTTGCAACTTTGTCTGGTATCCGAAGATACTTCCTAGGAAGTTTGGGTTTACTTGTTGGTCCTTATCTTTCTCAGACCATTGAGCCAAAAGTGAAAGTTTTCATCTTCACTCTGAGACTCCAGGACTGCCCCTCCTCCAGGAAGAGCCCAGCCAGCCTGCTCTTCAGTCTTCTCGAAGGTGAGTGGAAGACTGGGGAGAGGTTCTGAGTGACATTTGGCACACTGGTTTGGTGGGTAGCAGTCTCAAAGTCTGAGGTTTCTAAGGGAGGAGGCTGGTCCGGAGGCACCTCCCATGCACCAGGTGTCTCCTGCCTTCCTGTTGATGCTGCCTTGCAGCAAGCACCCCCGTCCCAAGAAAGAGGAGAGCTTCTATGCGGGTATGCCCAGGATGCTTCACATGGAAATAAGCACCATCAGGATCGGATGTGAGTTGTAAGCAGACAGCCGATCTCTACCTTTATATCCCCTTCAGTTACCTCTCCCTACAAGGTCCCTCATTTCTGCCCCTCCTGGCAGGGTTGCCTAGTGCTTGTCTCTGTCTAGCCAGTGCCCTGCTTCCCCTTGATCCACATCCTCATTACCTTAACCCTGGCAAACCTCTGACCAAGATGCTAAGAACCTTCAGGTCTGGACTCACAGCTCAAACACCATCTTCTCATTGTCTCTTCATTCAGATTATTCTTGAGAGTGAATCTGATTGGTTGATTGTGGATCAGGAGGCTGCTCTGATCCAGTCAGGGGAGGAGGGGGCTGTTAAGGTACTGAGGCTGGAGGCCACTGGCGGCTCTGCAGGAAGCGGGGGAGGGACACAGGCTGAGGGTCGATGTTCAGTCCTGTCACTCTTTTCACAGGCCAGGGTATGGGAGAAATACATGTTGTTCTTCCTTATGCTGTTACCTTCCTGGCACCGGGTGGCAACAATGGCCTCCTGACCCTCATCCACAGACCTGTCAACAGCCCTCATCCTAATTCACCCTTGACAGCATAACCAGTTCTCTTCTTAAATCCCATTCCTTTCTCTGTGGGTCAAATGATAACTTCTATGATTGGGCATTTTGTAGCATTTTAAAACATATCTACCCCTTCTAATGTTCGAATTCTTTTAAACCAATTGTCCTCCAAGTGTAGTCACCAGCATCACCTGCAGCATCAGCATCACCTGTGAAATTGGAGAAATTCATCTTCCTGGCCGGCGGTGCAGCTCACTAGGCTAATCCTCCACCTAGCGGCGCCAGCACACCGGGTTCTAGTCCCAGTCGGGGCAGCAGATTCTGTCCTGGTTGCCCCTCTTCCAGGCCAGCTCTCTGCTGTGGCCCGGGAGTGCAGTGGGGGATGGCCCAAGTCCTTGGGCCCTGCACCCCATGGGAGACCAGGAGAAGCACCTGGCTCCTGGCTTCGGATCAGCACGGTGCACCGGCCGTGGCGGCCATTGGAGGGTGAACCAACGGCAAAGGAAGACATTTCTCTCTCTCTCTCTCTCTCTCTCTCTCTCTCAGTTTCCACTCTGCCTGTCAAAAAATAAAAAAATAAATTGAGCCTGAGCCCTACCTAACACCCACTGCATCAGAGACTCAAGGTAGGCTTTGCAGCCTGTATCTGTACAAGCTCTGTAGCTGATATTGATTTACACTGAGTTGTGAGACCCACTGTTTCAAGTCATACAAAGGAAAAGTCATATCCTACTTCCCAAACCTTAGCCCATGGTATTTTCCAGAAGCACTTGGAGCCATTGCTTGGCATTCGGTTGTGTTATGTGAGTTAGGGAATCTGTTGACTTCAGACGTGCCTGTTCTTTGTCAGGCTTCAGGTTAATCAAGCTTCTTCTCTTACAGCCATAAATAAAGACCAAGTGCTCACCCTTGGGTTTGATGTTAATGCGTTTCTGAACTGTTCATCAACTTCCAAGAAAAGGTAATGTTAGCTCTCAGTAACTGATGTTGGTGCAATACTCTGCTGTTCTTGCATATGTGCAATCTCAAGGGACTGTTGTCATCTCTCAGACCAGTGGATTTATTATAACCACTCAATGAAATAGAGAAATGAAGGCTCAGATGGAAAACAGGGAGAATCTGTCTCTTACTGAGTTCTACCCTGGGCCTTACACAGTCTGGCTTTCTCACCCAGCAGCACACAACTTACAGAGCTAGGATTTGAACCCCTGCCTTTTAGTTTAAGATCCCCTTAGAGTATGGCAGGTGTTTGATGCCATGGTTAAGATTCCTCCTGGAGGCCGGCGCCGTGGCTCAATAGGCTAATCCTTTGCCTGCAGCACCGGCACACCAGGTTCTAGTCCCGGTTGGGGTGCCAGACTCTGTCCTGGTTGCTCCTCTTCCACTCCAGCTCTCTGCTGTGGCCCGGGAGTGCAGTGAAGGATGGCCCAAGTCCTTGGGCCCTGCACCCACACGGGAGACCAGAAGCACCTGGCTCCTGCCTTCAGATCAGCGCAGTGCACCGGCCACAGCGCGCCAGCCGCAAGTGGCCATTGGAGGGTGAACCAATGGAAAAGGAAGACCTTTCTCTCTGTCTCTCTCTCTCTCTCTCACTGTCCACTCTGCCTGTCAAAAAAAAAAAAAAAAAAAAAAGATTCCTCCTGGAACATCCACATCCCATATGGGTATCCTGTAGTTTGAGTCTGAGTTCCATTTCCAAATCCAACTTCCTGTGAATACATACCTTTAGAGGCAGCAGATGATGGCTCAAATTCTTGGATCCCTGCCACCAACATTAGAGAATGGAGTTGAGTTTCTGGCTCCTGGCTTCAGCCTTTCCCAGCCTTGGCTGTTGCAAGCATTTGAACATTAAGCAGCAGATGGAAGACAAATTTCTCTCTCTCCCTGCCCCCACCTTTCAAATAAATACATTTATTAAAAAATTTATTTATTTATTTGAAAGGCAGAGTTATAGAGAGGATGAGAGAGAGAGAGAGAGAGAGAGAGAGAGAGAAAGTCTTTCATCTGCTGGGTCACTCCCCAAATGGCTGCAATGGCTGGAGCCAGGCTGATCTGAAGCCAGGGGCCAGGAGCTTCTAGGTCTCCCATGCGGGTGCAGGGGCCCAAGGAGCTGGGCCATCTTCCACTGCTCTCCCAGACCATAGCAGAGAGCTGGATCAGAAGTGGCACCCAAATGGATGGGATGCTGGCACTGCAGGTGGCATCTTTACCACAGCGCCGGCCCTGATCAGATTTTTTTTAAAAAAAGATGCTTTTGGAGTTATGAGCATGAGGACTAAAGGCCATGATAGAGATAGATATGACCATCCTAGTGAAGTCACGTGATGTGAGTTCTCTGCACTTATAAAAAAAGATTTATTTATTGATTTGTTTATTTGAAAGTCATAATTATGTAGAGAGGGAGAGACAAAGAGAGAGGTCTTCCATCTGCTGGTTCACTCCCTAAATGGCCACATTGGCCAGGGCTGAGCCAGGCCAAAGTCAGGATCATCTTGCAGGTCTCCCACATGAGCGGCTGGGACCCAAGCACTTGGGCCATCTGCCACTGCTTTTCTAGGGCCATAAGCCAGGAGCTGGATCAGGAATAAAGCAACCAAGACACAAACTGGCACCCATATGAGTTGCTTGCACCACAGATGGCAGTTTCACCCACTATGCCACAATACCAGCCCTAGTTTTCTATACTTTCTATGTGAAATGTCCTCCCTGTGAGGAGACAGAGTAGAGAAGAAAGCCAGATGCTGCAGAACCCTCACCTGACAGTGTTCTTGGGACAGAAAGTTTAATCAGTTATGAGTTACAAATAATTTCTTTTTTAAAAATATTTTTATTTATTTTATTTGAAAGTCAGAGTTACACAGAGAGAGAAGGAGAGGCAGAGAGAGAGATCTTCCATTCACTGGTTCACTCCCCAATTGGCCGCAACAGTCAGAGCTGTGCCAATCTGAAGCCAGGAGCTTCCTCCGAGTCTTCCCATGTGGGTACAGGGGCCCAAGGACTTGCACCATCTTCTGCTGCTTTCCCAGGCTGTATCAGAGAGCTGAATCAGAAGTGGAGTAGCTGGGACTCAAACCGGTGCCCATATG
The DNA here is from genome assembly GCF_964237555.1 of Oryctolagus cuniculus. NCBI lineage: Eukaryota > Metazoa > Chordata > Mammalia > Lagomorpha > Leporidae > Oryctolagus > Oryctolagus cuniculus. Next base: position 107,562,199 of record NC_091434.1, read on the forward strand.
GGATGTCGGCACTGCAGGCGGCGGCTTTTCCTGCTACACCACGGTGGCGGCCCCCCAAATAATTTCTTACTGAATGACTAGAGTACAAAAGTTTGTGATACACTTTTATTTTTAAAGATTTATTTATTTATGTGAAAGACAGAGTTACACAGAGAGGGAAGGAAAGGCAGAGAGAGGGGTCTTCCATCCACTGGTTCTCTCCCCAATTGGCTGCAACGGACAGATCTGTGCTGATCTGAAGCTGAGAGCCAGGAGCTTCCTCTGAGTCTTCCCATGTGGGTGCAGGGGCCCAAGGACTTGGGCCATCTTGTACTGTTTTCCCAGGCCATAGCAGAGAGCTGGATCGGAAGTGGAGCAGCTGGGAATTAAACCAGCACCCATATGGGATGCCAGCACTGTAGGTGGTGGCTTTACCCGCTACACCACAGTGCTGGCCCCCAGTGATACACTCTTAAAAAGTAAGAGCATATTTGAGGTTATCCACACAATTATACAGTCTCAAGCATCAATATCCTAATATGCTTTTCAAGTTGGCAAGAAAAGGGTGGTATGGTTTCCAAGAACCTGGCGCCCAATGGATGTGTGTTCCACACGTGACCTTCACATAGCAGGCAATAAGGTACAGCAAACACTGGAAACGATCACTGGGCTTCCAGACCCCCAGCTAGAACTCTCTTATCATGCACCTCCAAAGCATATCAACATCAGTGTCACCACCTCCTGTCCCTGTCCTCTTGGAGTAGTTGTTCCGTTCTGAGCTGTGACCTCCCTCTCTCTTTACTCTTCTCAACTCTTCCAGTCAGCAGACTCAGGGCTGCTGCTGGCCTTCAGGCTGTGCCCTGGGAGTGCAAGCAGAGCAGTGAACACAGGTGGAGCTGCTCCCTGACCACACATGGGGCCAGCCGAGGGTGCTGGGCTGTGTCCCTGGGAACGAAACTCAAAGGCCAAAAAAAAAAAAAAAAAATGGGTTTCCTGGGAGTCCAGTGATTACGAAGCACAAGTGGCACCAGCCCTGGGTTTCTCTCTCTTCCACCCTGACCCAGGTACTTCATCAGGCCTGCTTGTCCTACCTTGAAATTGACACCAGGGGGCCTTACTCGGGTGGATGTGGCACAGGGGGAAGGGTTTTAGAGAGAGCTAACATAGATTTCTCCCTCGAGAAGTTTGACCCCTGCAGATGAGACAGACTCAAATGACTGTCACACCAGAGAGTGACAGGAGACACACAGCACTGGGACGCAGAGGAGGAAGAGAGTGTTGTGTGGAGCGCTGTGAGGCTGCAGGAGAGGGACTTAGAAGCCATGGGCATCGGGCATGAGGCTTTCTTTGGGAAATCTCCCCCCAGGTTAGGCAGACCCTGGACTCCCCACGCCAACGTCTGTGTGGCAGGTCCTCCTGCACCCAGAGGTGTTGATTTCTCTCCTCAGAGCTCGTCTCATCCGAGCCAGAAGGACAGAGTCAGAGTCTGGAGGATCAGCTCAGGGTGAGGTTACGAGCAGCTGGGGCTGAGCACCAGGGTGGCACACTCCCCTCGTTGGCAGAAATCAGGGTACTACACATCTGAGTAGGTCTGTGTAAATAGTACCATTACTTTTGTCTCTCTAGCATCTATTCACTTTCTGTTGCTGGCACCTGGATTTTCCCTGGAAGAACCAGGTCAATGAGTATGTTCTGGGTGAGCCATACCATAGATGATCTTCTCCCCTAGCCACTCACCATTCCAGCAAATGTGGGCAGTTAGTGCTGAGTAGAGAGAAGGGCTGAGGTTTGGAAGCTCCCTTGCAGGACTTCCCTCCTTGGGAGGGAGGCCTTTCTGTAGTGTCCCTGTTACTTCTGCCGTTTATACTCTCTGGGCAACCTGCCTGCTGTGCGCATCACTCCCTCTTGACCCCACAGCACATAGACAAGGAAATTCTCTTGTGCTCAGCCTCCTTTTCCACATGAGTGTTATGACCAACACACCTTCCCCTGACCATTGCTCCTGCTACCCTCTGCTTGGTGTCATTCATAGTACAGTGTTTCCTGCCTGCAGAACATGTTTTTTGTTTGTTTGTTTGTTTGTTTGTTTGTTTGTTTTAAGGCAGAGTTACAGAGAAGGGAGAGACACAAAGAGATCTTCCATCTGCTGTTTCATTCTCTGATGGCTACATTCTCTGGGGCTAGTACAGGCTGAAGCCAGGAGCCAGAAGCTTCATCTGGGTGTCCCACATGGGTACCAGGGGTCTAAGAACTAGCACACTCTTTTGCTGCTTACTCAGGTAGATTAGCAGGGAGCTGGATTGTAAGTGGAGCAGCCAGGATTTGAACCCATGCCCATATGGGATACAGGCACCATAGGCAGTGCCACAACTGCACACAACGCCAGTCACAGAACATGACTTTAAAAAATTGGTTAACTAGGGGCTGGTGTTACGATATAGAGGTTAAGCTGCCATCTGCAATGCCAGAGTCCCATATGGGCACTGGTTCATGTCCTAGATGTCCACTTCCAATCTAGCTCCCTGCTAATCTGCCTGGGAAAAACAGCAGAGGATGGCCTAGGAAGAAGCTCCTGGCTCCTGGCTTCAACCAGGCTCAGCTCTGGCCATTGCAGCCATCTAGGGAGTGAACTAACAGATGGAAGACCTCCTTCTTTCTGTCCCTCTCTATAACTCTGCCTTTCAAATAAATAAAATAAATCTTTAAAAAATTAGTTAACTACTTTTTATTGGAAAGGCCAAGAGAAAGAGAGACAGACACAGAGAGATCTTCCATCCACTGGTTTACTCCTCAAATGCACACAATGACCAGGGCTATACCACAAACTACACTCTCCTCTACCCCAAAAACATGACTGATTGATTGTGAAATTTATCTAGAGAGGGGCAACCAAAATTCCTGCCTCATACCTACCCAAAAAAAGGAAGGAAGGAAAGAAGAAAGGAATGGAAGAAATGGAGGAACAGACTACAGTAAAACAGACTATATTGCGTATAAGGGTAGCAATTTTCTATGATGCTTATTTCAGATATATTTACTCATATGTACATAAACATAAACATAATCAAATCTATGCCTATACATGATGGCATAGTGATTAAAAGCTGAGATTTGGCTTCACCAATTTCAAGTTTGTGGTCAATGAGAAGTTACTTAAAATTATCAGATATGCAGACCCCAATCTTGTTGCTTTCTCATCTTACCAACCCTTTATTTTACAGTCCCAGATGGATGCTTTAGAACCTGTCAGCACACCCACAATCCAGGAAGCATGAAGAAGAAGGGAGTTTGTAGCCTAGGCTGCTGTTTGGTTGGCTCACACATCACTAGAGCTGTACCAGAGGTTTAATTATTCAGATATTCCTGCACCAGCTGATAAATAGCTGCTTATCTGCTAAAGCCCAAAAGTTACTCATTTATTTTTCAGCCCATCCCTGCACCCATAGGATAAGGATAAATAGTTGTAGTATCTGCCTCATAAATGTACTGTGGTAATTAAATAATTTACATACCTTTTTTATCAGAGTGGCCAGTAGAAAACCAGGTTCAATGAAATGAGGTCATCATTATGTGTTTGTTTTTTTTTTTTGACAGGCAGAGTTAGACAGTAAGATGAGAGAGACAGAGAGAGAGAGAGAGAGAGAGACAAACACACAGAGAAAGGTCTTCCTTCCGTTGGTTCACCCCCATATGGCTGCTACGGCCGGTGTGCTGCAGCGATCTGAAGCCAGTAACCAGGTGCTTCCTCCTGGTCTCCCAGGCAGGTGCAGGGCCCAAGCACTTGGGCCATCCTCCACTGCACTCCCGGGCCACAGCAGAGAGCTAGACTGGAAAGAGGAGCAACAGG